>NC_080064.1:129902707-130202707 GCF_949987535.1 Balaenoptera acutorostrata | reverse complement strand
ATTTTGGCTAATGCTTACATTAACTGAAAGTCAAACCCAAATTTTAATAGAATATATAGAAACTCCCACATACGACTGTGCTTTGTATTAAGAGGCCTGTATAAAACTAATAGCCTTTTCTTTTAAAAATCTGAATGATTTTCCTTTTTCTTCGTTCTGAAACCATGGTTTCAGATTTGTTCTCAGTGGATTTACCTCTCTCTGTATAATGCAAAAGGATGTTCTCCTCTCTGCTTTTGTGTTGGGGATTTGCCCTCTGTTACTTTCTCTGCATGCCACGTCTACTTGAGAATGCATTTTGCTTCAAAGCATCCCTCCCCCAACTCCAATCTATCTTTCTAACTATCTGTTTTATAAGGGGAGGGGAAGAGTAAGTTTCATATAAAATAAAAAAACACTATGTATCTAATTGCTCACCAAAAGTTCTACCATGTAAAATACTTTAAAATGAAGATTTTTATAGGGAAATTTATTTTTTGTACTTACTATATAAAGTTTAGAAAATACAGAGAAGTAGGAGAAAAATAAATCTTAGCTTTTAATGTTAATTTTCCCATTCTTTTTGTATCATATATCTGATATGTAATTGTTTACACTGATTTTTAAAGGGCTGTTTTTATGATTTTTATGATTTTATAAACAAATTTACATTGGGAGAACACAGACAATAACAATATAAAGGTGGAAAAAAAACTACAGAATGCTGCCACCCAAATTGAACTGTTTATATCTTAGTGTATTTCCTTAACATTCATGTTATACTCTTTGATTATTTGTTTGTTTTGTTTGTTTTTTGTATTCACATTCTGATTTTATGGTATAGTTGGTAGAAGAGAACTCCAAGAGTTCTAGATGATATATGATATGAGGGAGGATCTACTGACAAGTAGTATCTTTGCTGGGTGTTTAATTAGTCCTTACCTAATTAAAGAGAAAAAAAAAACAACTGGCTTCAGGTCTTCAATATAATTTGAAATTAAACTATAAAGAAAACTATAAATGAGAAAACAATTTAACCCCTCTTGACGTCAAATAATAAAAGTAACACAAGCACCAAACATTTAGGGCCAACCAGGGCAGAAAGGTGTAAATGGAAAAGGACCCTCTCCAGTCCCCTGACCCCCTCATGCACCGTGAGGGATATGAGTGTGTGCAGTGCATCCCTAAAGTCACCATCACTGGCTTGTCACATTCCTAAGTGTCCTTCCAGAACACCGTTCCCTACCGAGACTACGGTATTAAGCTGAATAATAAGAAATTGGGTCATCATCCCTCAAGTTCTGGGGCCATGAAAATGAATGCTTATTAGGTTTCTCTGTGCTGATCTTTAGCAATAGGAACAGAACCACTTCTGTTTAGGATTAATAATACTCTGATTACAGTTTCCCCACTCCGCCTCGGGTTTGGTTGTTGTTTACATAACCACTGGCATGTTGTTTCTTACTCTTTGCCATCTTACAGAACCACTGTGCTTTTTGCTGCTCAACGTCTCTCTCCCCTTGCTGCCCCCCAGCTGCAGCTCATGAAAGCTTCTCTTCCATTTTTTGGGCTCTCTTCTTAGCTTTTTGCCTCTAGTGTGATTAGGGGAGGAAAAAGTATTCCTCAGTCCTCTTAGGGTCCCCGGGTCTGAAATTTAAACTGACAAAGACAGATTCACAGGAGAAAAGCATACACGTTTATTTAATAGAAGTTTTTCGTGACATGGGAGGCTTCATAAGGAAATGAGGACCTGAGGGAACAGACCTGAGTATTTTTACGCTGGGTTTGATGAAGACTGGACAGTCTTGGAGGAATATGATAAGGAGTAGGAGGGAAGGGTGGTAAACTAGGGGAAACTCAGAGAGGGCTGTTTGTTGGGATTTTCCTCGGTGTCCCTTTGTGTTCAAAGACAAAGGGTATAGGCAGGGCAGCCCTCACATGAAGGTTTTATGACCTATTTCAGGGAAGAAGGGTTGGGTAAAGGTCAAAGTGACCTTCTTGCTTCTGTCGTTCTCTCAAACTCCTTCGGCTTAAAATATTCAATATGCCAAGGTTTCATATGTTGGGAGCAGTGTGTTTTGAACCTTATAATGTGGCTATCTGCTTATAATATTTAAAAAAATGAGATGGCACATTGGTGATTATTTACAAAATTGGAACAAAGTACGCTTGAATGTTTCATTATGTATAAATTATATTTGAAATGTTCAGAAGAAGGAAAATGATTTAGCTTCTTTAAGAAAACGTCTCGAAATAAATAGAGGAGGGAGAAGATGGCGGAAGAGTAAGACGCGGAGATCACCTTCCTTCCCACAGATACAGTAGAAATACATCTACACGTGGAACTGCTCCTACAGAACACCCACTGAACGCTGGCAGAAAACGTCCGACCTCCAAAAAGGCAAGAAACTCCCCCCGTACTTGGGTAGAGCAAAAGAAAAAAGAAATAACAGAGACAAAAGAATAGGGACGGCACCTGCACCAGTGGG
The DNA here is from genome assembly GCF_949987535.1 of Balaenoptera acutorostrata. Taxonomy (NCBI): domain Eukaryota; kingdom Metazoa; phylum Chordata; class Mammalia; order Artiodactyla; family Balaenopteridae; genus Balaenoptera; species Balaenoptera acutorostrata. Next base: position 130,200,239 of record NC_080064.1, on the reverse strand, counting down.
AGGGAGCTGTGAAGGAGGAAAGGTTTCCACGCACTAGGAAGCCCCTTCGCGGGCGGAGACTGCGGGTGGCAGAGGGGGGAAGCTTTGGAGCCACGGAGGAGAGCGCAGCCACAGAGGTGCGGAGGGCAAAGCGGAGAGGTTCCCGCACAGAGGCTCGGCGCCGAGCAGCACTCACCAGCCCGAGAGGCTTGTCTGCTCCCCCGCCGGGGCGGGCGGGGCTGGGAGCTGAGGCTCGGGCTTCGGTTGGATCGCAGGGAGAGGACTGGGGCTGGCAGCGTGAACACAGCCTGAAGGGGTTAGCGCACCACAGCTAGCTGGGAGGGAGTCCGGGGAAAAAGTCTGCAGCTGCCGAAGAGGCAAGAGACTTTTTCTTCCCTCTGTGTTTCCTGGTGCGCGAGGAGAGGGGATTCAGAGCACCGCCTAAACGAACTCCAGAGAAGGGTGCGAGCCGCGGCTATCAGCGCGGATCCCACAGCAACAGGGGCGCAGAGGAAAAAACGGAGAAATTCCCGCACACAGGCTCGGCGCCGAGTAGCACTCAGCAGCCCGAGAGGCTTGTCTGCTCCCCCGCCGGGGCGGGCGGGGCTGGGAGCTGAGGCTCGGCTTCAGTCGGATCGCAGGGAGAGGACTGGGGCTGGCAGCGTGAACACAGCCTGAAGGGTTTAGTGCACCACAGGTAGCCGGAAGTGAGTCCGGGAAAAAGTCTGCAGCTGCCGAAGAGGCAAGAGACTTTTTCTTGCCTCTTAGTTTCGCTGCGCGCAAGGAGAGGGGATTCAGAGCGCCGCCTAAACGAACTCCAGAGAAGGGCGCGAGCCGCGGCGATCAGCGCGGACCCCAGAGACGGGCGTGAGACGCTGGGGCTGCTGCTGCCGCCTCCAAAAAGCCTGTGTGTGAGCACAGGTCACTCTCCACACCGCCCCTCCCGGGAGCCTGTGCAGCCTGCCACTGCCAGGGTCCCGGGATCCGGGGACAACATCCCCGGGAGAACGCACTGCGCGCCTCAGGCTGGTGCAACGTCACGCCGGCCTCTGACGCTGCAGGCTCGCCCCGCCTCCTCCGTACCCCTCCCTCCCCCCGCCTGGGTGAGCCAGAGCCCCCGAAGCAGCTGCTCCTTTAACCCCGCCCTGTCTGGGCGGGGAACAGACGCCCTCAGGCGACCTACACGCAGAGGCGGGTCCAAATCCAAAGCTGAACCCCGGGAGCTGTGCGAACAGGGAAGAGAAGGGGAAATCTCTCCCAGCAGCCTCGGGAGCCGCGGATTAAAGCTCCACAAACAACTTGATGTGCCTGCATCTGTTGAATACCTGAATAGACAACGAATCAGCCCAAGTTCAGGAGGGGGACTCTGGGAGCAGGAGATATTAATTTTTCCCCTTTTCCTTTTTTTTGTGAGTGTATATGTATATGCTTCTCGGTGAGATTTTGTCTGTATAGATTTGCTTTACAATAGCTTTATTTTACTTCACTATATTATAGCCTCTTTCTTTCTTTCTTTCTATTTTTTCTCCCTTTTACTCTGAGCCGTGTGGACGAAAGGCTCTTGGTGCTCCAGCCAGGCATCAGGGCCGTGCCTCTGAGGTGGGAGAGCCAACTTCAGAACACTGGTCCACAAGAGACCTCCCAGCTCCACGTAATACCAAACGGCAAAAATCTCCCAGAGATCTCCATCTCAACATCAAGACCCAGCTTCACTCGACGACCAGCAAGCTACAGTGCTGGACATCCTATGCCAAACAACTAGCTAGACAGGAACACAACCCCATCCATTAGCAGAGAGGCTGCCTAAAATCATAAGGCCACAGACACACCAAAATACACCACCAGACGTGGACGTGCCCACCAGAAAGACAAGATCTAGCCTCATCCACCAGAACTCAGGCACTACTTCCCTCCACCAGGAAGCCTACACAACCCACTGAACCAACCTTAGCCCCTGGGGACAGATACCAAAAACAACGGGAACTACGAACCTGCAGCCTGTGAAAAGGAGACCCCAAACACAGTAAGATAGGCAAAATGAGAGGACAGAAAAACACACAGCAGATGAAGGAGCAGGCTCAAAACACACTGGACTTAACAAATGAAGAGGAAATAGGTAGTCTACCTGAAAAAGAATTCAGAATAATGATAGTAAGGATGATCCAAAATCTTGGAAATAGAATAGACAAGATGCAAGAAACATTTAACAAGGATGTAGAAGAACTAAAGAGGAACCAAGCAATGATGAAGAACACAATAAATGAAATTAAAAATACTCTAGATGGGATCAATAGTAGAATAACTGAGGCAGAAGAAAGGATAAGTGACCTGGAAGATAAAATGGTGGAAATAACTACTACAGAGCAGGATAAAGAAAAAAGAATGAAAAGAACTGAGGACAGTCTCAGGGACCTCTGGGACAACATTAAACGCTCCAACATTCGAATTATAGGGGTACCAGAAGAAGAAGAGAAAAAGAAAGGGACTGAGAAAATTTTTGAAGAGATTATAGTTGAAAACTTCCCTAATATGGGAAAGGAAATAGTTAATCAAGTCCTGGAAGCACAGAGAGTCCCATACAGGATAAACCCAAGGAGGAACACGCCAAGACACATATTAATCAAACTGTCAAAAATTAAATATAAGGAAAACATATTAAAGGCAGCAAGGGAAAAAAAACAAATAACACACAAGGGAATCCCCATAAGGTTAACATCTGATCTCTCAGCAGAAACTCTGCAAGCCAGAAGGGAGTGGCAGGATATACTTAAAGTCATGAAGGAGAAAAACCTACAACCAAGATTACTCTACCCAGCAAGGATCTCATTCAGATTCGATGGAGAAATTAAAACCTTTACAGACAAGCAAAAGCTGAGAGAGTTCAGCACCACCAAACCAGCTTTACAACAAATGCTAAAGGAAATTCTCTAGGCAAGAAACACAAGAGAAGGAAAACACCTACAATAACAAACCCAATACATTTAAGAAAATGGGAATAGGAACATACATATCGATAATTACCTTGAATGTAAATGGATTAAATGCTCCCACCAAAAGACACAGGCTGGCTGAATGGATACAAAAACAAGACCCATACATATGCTGTCTACAAGAGACCCACTTCAGACCTAGGGACACATACAGACTGAAAGTGAGGGGATGGAAAAAGATATTCCATGCAAATGGAAATCAAAAGAAAGCTGGAGTAGCAATTCTCATATCAGACAAAATAGACTTTAAAATAAAGACTATTACAAGAGACAAAGAAGGACACTATATAATGATCAAGGGATCGATCCAAGAGGAAGGTATAACAATTGTAAATATTTATGCACCCAACATAGGAGCACCTCAATACATAAGGCAAATACTAACAGCCATGAAAGGGGAAATTGACAGCAACACAATCATAGTAGGGGACTTTAACACCCCACTTTCACCAATGGACAGATCATCCAAAATGAAAATAAATAAGGAAACACAAGCTTTAAATGATACATTAAACAATATGGACTTAATTGATATTTATAGGACATTCCACCCAAAAACAACAGAATACACATTTTTCTCAAGTGCTCATGGAACATTCTCCAGGATAGATCATATCTTGGGTCACAAATCAAGCCTTGGTAAATTTAAGAAAATTGAAATCGTATCAAGTATCTTTTCCGACCACAACGCTATGAGACTAGATATCAATTACAGGAAAAGATCTGTAAAAAATACAAACACATGGAGGCTACACAATACATTACTTAATAACGAAGTGATTACTGAAGAAATCAAAGGGGAAATCAAAAAATACCTAGAAACAAATGACAATGGAGACACGACGACCCAAAACCTATGGGACACAGCAAAAGCAGTGTTAAGAGGGAAGTTTATAGCAATACAAGCCTACCTCAAGAAACAGGAAACATCTCGAATAAACAACCTAACCTTGCACCTAAAGCAATTAGAGAAAGAAGAACAAAAAAACCCCAAAGCCAGCAGAAGGAAAGAAATTATAAAGATCAGGTCAGAAATAAATGAAAAAGAAATGAAGGAAACAATAGCAAAAATCAATGAAACTAAAAGCTGGTTCTTTGAGAAGATAAACAAAATTGATAAACCATTAGCCAGACTCATCAAGAGAAAAAGGGAGAAGACTCAGATCAATAGAATTAGAAATGAAAAAGGAGAAGTAACCACTGACACTGCAGAAATACAAAAGATCATGAGAGATTACTACAAGCAACTATATGCCAATAAAATGGACAACCTGGAAGAAATGGACAGATTCTTAGAAATGCACAAACTGCCGAGACTGAACCAGGAAGAAATAGAAAATATGAACAGACCAATCACAAGCACTGAAATTGAAACTGTGATTAAAAACCTTCCAACAAACAAAAGCCCAGGACCAGATGGCTTCACAGGCGAATTCTATCAAACATTTAGAGAAGAGCTAACACCTATCCTTCTCAAACTCTTCCAAAATATTGCAGAGGGAGGAACACTCCCAAACTCATTCTACGAGGCCACCATCACCCTGATACCAAAACCAGACAAAGATGTCACAAAGAAAGAAAACTACAGGCCAATATCACTGATGAACATAGATGCAAAAATCCTCAACAAAATACTAGCAAACAGAATCCAACAGCACATTAAAAGGATCATACACCATGATCAAGTGGGGTTTATCCCAGGAATGCAAGGATTCTTCAATATACGCAAATCAATCAATGTGATACACCATATTAACAAATTGAAGGAGAAAAACCATATGATCATCTCAATCGATGCAGAGAAAGCTTTTGACAAAATTCAACACCCATTTATGATAAAAGCCCTGCAGAAAGTAGGCATAGAGGGAACTTTCCTCAACATAATAAAGGCCATATATGACAAACCCACAGCCAACATTGTCCTCAATGGTGAAAAACTGAAACCATTTCCACTAAGATCAGGAACAAGACAAGGTTGCCCACTCACCACTATTATTCAACATAGTTCTGGAAGTCCTAGCCACAGCAATCAGAGAAGACAAAGAAATAAAAGGAATCCAAATTGGAAAAGAAGAAGTAAAGCTGTCACTATTTGCAGATGACATGATACTATACATAGAGAATCCTAAAGATGCTACCAGGAAACTAGAGCTAATCAATGAATTTGGTAAAGTAGCAGGATACAAAATTAATGCACAGAAATCTCTTGCATTTCTATACACTAATGACGAAAAATCTGAAAGTGAAATTAAGAAAACACTCCCATTTACCATTGCAACAAAAAGAATAAAATATCTAGGAATAAACCTACCTAAGGAGACAAAAGACCTGTATGCAGAAAATTATAAGACACTGATGAAAGAAATTAAAGATGATACAAATAGATGGAGAGATATACCATGTTCCTGGATTGGAAGAATCAACATTGTGAAAATGTCTCTACTACCCAAAGCAATCTACAGATTCAATGCAATCCCTATCAAACTACCACTGGCATTTTTCACAGAACTAAAACAAAAAATTTCACAATTTGTATGGAAACACAAAACACCCCGAATAGCCAAAGCCATCTTGAGAACGAAAAATGGAGCTGGGGGAATCAGGCTCCCTGACTTCAGACTATATTACAAAGCTTCAGTAATCAAGACAGTTTGGTACTGGCACAAAAACAGAAATATAGATCAATGGAACAGGATAGAAAGCCCAGAGATAAACCCACACACATATGGTCAACTTATCTTTGATAAAGGAGGCAAGCATATACAGGGGAGAAAAGACAGCCTCTTCAATAAGTGGTGCTGGGAAAATTGGACAGGAACATGTAAAAGTATGAAATTAGAACACTCCCTGACACCATGCTCAAAAATAAACTCAAAATGGATTAAAGACCTAAGTGTAAGGGCAGACACTATCAAACTCTTAGAGGAAAACATAGGCAGAACACTCTATGACATACATCACAGCAAGATTCTTTTTGACCCAGCTCCCAGAGAAATGGAAATAAGAACACAAATAAACAAATGGGACCTAATGAAACTGAAAAGCTTTTGCACAGCAAAGGAAACCATAAACAAGACGAAAAGACAACCCTCAGAATGGGAGAAAATATTTGCAAATGAAGCAACTGACAAAGGATTAATCTCCAAGATTTACAAGCAGCTCATGCAGCTCAATGATAAAAAAACGAACAACCCAATCCAAAAATGGGCAGAAGATCTAAATAGACATTTCTCCAAAGAAGATATACAGATGGCCTACAGACACATGAAAGAATGCTCAACATCATTAATCATTAGAGAAATGCAAATCAAAACTACAATGAGATATCATCTCACACCGGTCAGAATGGCCATCATCAAAAAATCTAGAAACAATAAATGCTGGAGAGGGTGTGGAGGAAAGGGAACACTCTTGCACTGTTGGTGGGAATGTAAATTGATACAGCCACTATGGAGAACAGTATGGAGGTTCCTTAAAAAACTACAAATAGAACTACCATATGACCCAGCAATCCCACTACTGGGCATATACCCTGAGAAAACCATAGGTCAAAAAGAGTCATGTACCAAAATGTTCATTGCAGCTCTATTTACAATAGCCAGGACATGGAAGCAACCTAAATGTCCATCGACAGATGAATGGATAAAGAAGATGTGGCACATATATACAATGGAATATTACTCAGCCATAAAAAGAAATGAAATGGAGGTATTTGTAATGAGGTGGATGGAGTTAGAGTCTGTCATACAGAGTGAAGTAAGTCAGAAAGAGAAAAACAAATACAGTATGCTAACACATATATATGGAATCTAAGGGAAAAAAAAAAAAAAAGGCCATGAAGAACCTAGTGGCAAGACGGGAATAAAGACACAGACCTACTAGAGAATGGACTTGAGGATATGGGGAGGGGGTGGGGTGAGATGTGACAGGGTAAGAGAGTGTCATGGACATATATACACTACCAAATGTAAAATAGATAGCTAGTGGGAAGCAGCCGCATAGCACAGGGAGATCAGCTCGGTGCTTTGTGACCACCTAGAGGGGTGGGATGGGGAGGGTGGGAGGGAGGGAGATGCAAGAGGGAAGAGAAATGGGAACATATTGTATATGTATAACAGATTCACTTTGTTATAAAGCAGATGCTAACACACTATTGTAAGGCAATTATACTTCAATAAAGATGTTTGAAAAAAAACAAACAAACAAAAAAACAAAAAACAAAAAACAAAAATAAATAAATAAATAAATAAATAAATAAATAAATTTACATAAAAAAATAAAAAAAAAAAGAAAACGTCTCTTTTTGCTAGAGCATAATCTTTAAATGTTCTGCTAGAGCATAATCTTTAAATGTTCATGCTAGAGCATAATCTTTAAATGTTCTGTATAAATTATATTTGAAATGTTCAGAAGAAGGAAAATGATTTAGCTTCTTTAAGAAAAAGTCTCTTTTTGCTAGAGCATAATCTTTAAATGTTCTGCATAATGGTATTTCTGACAGAAATGGAAATCTCTATTGTCCCTGTGATCATCCAGGCAGTGACATTCTCATCCGAAGATGTGGCAGAAAACTGGAGGTGTCCCTATGTGTGACTAAAGTGTTAGTTTCTCCCTCTTGAGTTGGCCCTGGAAGCCCAGTATTATGGAAAGATCTGAGTCATAGCAAGTGGAGTTTCAAGTTTTAGCTCAGTCATTAACTAGCTCTGTGACTTTATGCGAGTCATTTATATTTGCTTGCCTCAGTTTCTTTATCCATAAAATGAAGGGTTTGAACACAATGATATTCAGCTTTGACATCACTGAAAAAAAAAAGGAATGGAGTTCTATGCTAGATTTGCCTCAACTTAGCTGAAAATAAAATTCTTAAAATTTCAAAGGTAACTTTGGGTTAGGTGTGTGGATGTGGATATGTGCTCTTTTGTGTGTGTGTGTGTGTGTGTGTGTGTGTGTGTGTAGTGAGGCAACTAGTTGAAAGGCCATCCTGAATGAGATGTTCAGGTGTACCATTGTTCTCTGCCAAGTCCAGATGTACCACTGTTATAACTCCAGACATCTTTTGACTTTAGGAAATAACTAAAGTTTCTACTGCAAAGGTTAAGGTTAAATCACGTTTGAATACAATTTTTACTTAGCATGGTAAACCTTTTTTCATAGAGGAAACAATACTTGCTTGAGAGTTACTTTCTTCTATTAAATAGAAATTCTGTTTTTATTCATATATAGTTTTTTAACAATCTCATTGAGGTAAATCACAGTTATAGATGAAGGAATAGGCTAATTGTTTGAGAGATTATGAAATATTTTTTCTTTGTGTGTAGGTGCTGTTGTGAAACTCTATGCCAAAACTTCAAGAGGTCAGACCCAAGAGCTTAAGCATTTTTGAAATCTTGTGGACATAGTTATTGTATCTTTTTCTGTGTGATTGTTATTTATCACAGATTTATTGAACTGATCTGTAGTGTTGCAAACTCTCCTTTCAACATTGCATTAGGTTGTTTGGTTTCTGATGGAATTTTAAAAGTTAACACAACTCTATTCTTTCCCCTCAGAAGTGTGACCTCTGGTATCTATTTACTTTTTTTCTTCTTTTACAATAAAAAAGTAATTGTTTTTATTGTTTTTTCTTAGAGGTCATGACTACATTAGAATATAGTACTCACAGTGAAAATGGTTTCAAAGCAGCAACTTATTGGCAACACAATAATATATGTGTGTGTGTGTGTGTATATATATACTTTCTGTAATTTCCTAAATAACATCTGCTTTGTAAAATTTTGTTTGGTATCTTAAACTGATGGTATTTTATTTTACTTTATTTTAAAACAGCTTTATTGAAATATAACTCATGTGCCATAATATTCACCAATTAAAGTGTACAATTCAGTGGTTTTTAGCATATTCATCATTACAGTCAATTTTAGAACATTTTCATTACCCCAAAAGGGTAATACCATACTCATTAGTAGTCATTCTCATCCCTCCCTCCCTGAAAACCCTGGCAACCACTAACCTACTTTTTGTCTCTAGATTTGTCTGTTCTGAACATTTCATATAAGTGAAATCATATAAATGGAATATGTGTTCTTTTGTAACTGGTTTCTTTTATTTAGCATAGTGTTTTCAAGATTCATCCATATTGTAGCATGAGTCAGTACTCCATTCCTTTTTATTGCCAAATAATATTCCATTTTATGGACATAGCACAACTTATCCATTCATCAGTTGATGGACATTTGGGTCACTTCCAACTTTTTTGACTATAATAAATAATGCTGCTATGAACATTAATGTACAAATTTTTGTATGGGTGTATATTATATTTTCAATGAATAATGCTGTTATGAACATTCATGTACAAGTTTTTATATGGGTATATACTATATTTTCACTTCTCTTGGGTGTATATCTAGGAGTGGAATTGCTGGGTCCTATGTACTCTATGTTTAACATTTTGAGGAACTGCCAAACTGTTTTCCAAAGTAGCTGCATCATTTTACATTTCTACCAGCAACATATGAGAGTTCCATTTTCTCTGCCTCCTCACCAACATTTATTATTGCCTGTCTTTTTTATTATAGCCATTCTAGTGTGTGTGAAGTACTGTCTCATTGTGGTTTTAATTTCCATTTCCCTAATAGCTAGTGATATTGAGCATCTTTTCATAGGTTTAATGGCTATTTGTATATCTTCTTATATCTTCTTTGGAAAAATGTCTACTCAGATCCTTTGCCCATTTTGTAACTGGGTTGTCTTTTATTATTGAGTTGTTAGAGTTCTTAATACATTCTGGATACTAGACCCTCCCTTATCAGATATACGATTTGTAAATATTTTCTCCAGTTCTGTGGGTTGTCATTTTGCTCCCTTGATGGTATCATTTGGAGTCCAAATTATCTATGTTTTTGATGTTGTTGTTTTGTTTCATTTTTTGGTCACTTGTGCTTTTGGTGTCTTGTCTAAGAAACCATTTCCTAACCCAAAATCACAAATGTTTTCTTCTAGCAGTTTTTCTAGCTTAGCTTTTGGTGTTTAGGTCTATGATCCATTTGAGTTAAATTTTTTTTTTAATTAATTTATTTATTTATGGCTGTGTTGGGTCTTCGTTTCTGCGCGAGGGCTTTCTCTAGTTGTGGCAAGTGGGGGCCACTCTTCATCGCGGTGCGCAGGCCTCTCATTATCGCGGCCTGTCTTGTTGCGGAGCACAGGCTCCAGACGCGCAGGCTCAGTAATTGTGGCTCGCGGGCCCAGTTGCTCCGCGGCATGTGGGATCTTCCCAGACCAGGGCTCGAACCTGTGTCCCCTGCATTGGCAGGCAGATTCTCAACCACTGCGCCACCAGGGAAGCCCTTGAGTTAATTTTTGTATATAGTGTGAGATAGGGATACAATTTCTTTTTTTTTTGTTTGTTTGCTTATGGATATCCAGTGGTCCCAGCACTGTTTATGGAAAGACTGTTCTTTCCCCATTGAGTGGTCTTGCTGCCCTTGAAGAAAATCAGTTGATCATATATGTATGAGCTCATTTCTGGACTCCCTTCTGTTAGATTAATCTATATCTATTCTATGCCAGTATTACACTGTCTTGATTACTGTAGCTTTGCAGTGTTTTGAAGATAGAAAATGTGAGGTCTCCAACTTTGTTCTTCTTTTTCAAGACTGCTTTAGCTATTCTGGGTCTCTTGGGTTTCCATATGAATGTTATATAGGTTTTAAAATATAGTTTTATATTTAAGTTTTTTTTGGTATTTTATAAGGACAGACCTCACTGACTCTTGATTTCTTAAGATTCTGAAATTGGGATATAATTGAAAAGAGATATTTTGTTAAGTATGTTTGATGTCACAGGGAGTAACCTGATTTCCTTATCCTATTTTGTAATAATCCATACCCTTTCTCCTACATGTTTGTTAAAGGTTACAAAATTGACCCTGTCTAGAATTATTTAACTTTACATAGAGGAGTAGTTAAATAACTCAGTTCATCATTAGTTTAGGCCCGCTGAATGCTTTCTTTAACACTGACTTTTGCATCATTTTATGTAGGTAGTGCTGTTTAATGGGACAAAACATGGGCTTTGCAAAGTCTGAAGAACCAAAGTTTGAGGGCTGACTTACTCATTTCTTTGCTTTGTAACCTTGGACCAGTGTTCAAGTTTTCTGAGCTTTACTATCCTTGTCCATGAAATAGTATCCCTATTTCTGTCAACCTACATTGTCTGTTGTGAGAATGAAATGAGATAATGTATGTAAAGAACCTGCTACTTAATAGCTACTCTAAAAATTATTATTATTGTCATGTTTAATGGTTATCATTAATTTCTTAAAGTTTGAATGGCACTGATTTATTAAACATTTTGAGAATTGTTTTCCTGTTGTCTGAGCACTAGGAGATGAAGAAAGGTTATTCTAACAGAACAGAGGGTGAAAAATTGAACAGAATGTCTCCAGTTTGTGTGCTTATTAGCTTAAGAGACATTCTCTTCACTGATGTTCATTGGAATTTGAGAAATGGTCGAGCAACTGATGTAGGAGATTTTTTTTTTTGCTTCACATAATTTGAAGAATATTGTCTTCCCCTCACACCCTTTATATTCTTATTAATCTGAATTCAAATTCTACTTATTTTATATCCCATAAGACATTATTGTTATTTTGTATACGCATTATTTATTTAGATTTACCCACATATTTACATTTCCATTGTTTTTCAGTCCTTCTGTTCCTTGAATCATCTTGAATCATTTTCTTTTTTCCTTCAGAACTTCCTTTAGAATTTCTTTTAATGGAGGTGCATTGGCAATAAATTTTCTGGTTTTGCTTGTCTAAAAATATCTTTATTTCACCTTCACCTCTTGAAGGATAATTCTGCTAGTTATAGAATGCTGTGTTGGCAATTACTTTTCATTCTTGAATTTCTGATTGATTAAAAAATAGATTCTGGCTCTCTGGTGAAATTATTAATCTTGACGTATATTTTTCCTACCTATCATTGTTATTTTGAAGCCTTTTCAGATAATAACTAGGGTGTTCATGGATTTCTTTCTATTGTCTTTTTTTTTTTCTCTTGGTCTTCTTTTTTTGGTATATCTGGTAGTTTGTCTTTGAAAGCTTGACATTGTGTATGAAAAGCCATATTTCCATTTCTGGAGTTGCAGGGGGGTGGAATGGAGGAAACATCACTTATCATAATTGAGCATTGAGTGAACACAAAACTTGTTTCAAATTTTGTAAGGATCAGTTTACCTTTAGTTTGCCTATGCCCCTGGAGTGTAAAGCTCCATTGAACAAACACAGATTTGAACTCACTTCTCTATGGTTTTCTTTTCTTCTGGATCTTTGCCCCTCAAGTCTTGGCTGCATTGGTAGGCCCAAATTCCAGTGTTTGTCTACTTATCCCCATGACACTGTCAAAAGCTCTGCTAGCTTCACTGCCTCTTAGCAGCCTTCCCCTGCCAGCTTCTTGGGCTTCTCAGTCTCTTGTCCAGCTTGACTTAAGTCTCAGCACATGTCCTCAGGTAAAAGCAGTAAAAAGAATGCTGTGCTCACCTCAGTGAACTTCCTGTCTTTCTGAATCTTAGATCATCAAATCTGGCTGCCTTAGATGCTCTCCAACATCATCAAACAGGTACATTTTTTTAACATCCCACTTTTCTAGTTGTTCTTGGAAAGTAGCATTGATTTGCTCTAAGCTACGTTGTCAGCCAGAAACAGTACTTCCTCAGTTTGTTTTCTTTGTATTAAAACTGTTTACTGGATGATGAATCATGAAAAATTCTACTACCTGCCTCAGAGTTAAAGAGTGTGATTGGCAGGTTTTGTGGTTAAGGCTGCCTGGATAAATGGAAGTGCCAAGTTTCATTGGTTTTTCATTTGCATTATTTTCTTTGCCCTTTTACCTTCAGTTAGATGTCTCATCATTTCTTCCATTTCATAATTTTATTTTAGTGAAGGCAGTATTTCAATGATGTTTTTGAGTGAATGAATATTTTAATATAGATAGTAAAAATTTTAATAAACTACTAATATTTAAATTTTATATTAAAAGGAGAGTATAATACTAGAATGCACAGTGAAATCTAAATTTTAAAAAGCTGTATTAAAAAATAAAAATAAAAAGCTGTATTTATAAGGATCAATATGAAAAATAATGAAGAAAGGCTTGTTATAGTATATCTCTTACCTTTGTTTTCTCTTGACTAATAAACATTATTTAAATGTGTCTTTTGGATGATTGTGGGAAAAATAAAATAGTGTCTTTAAAGTTATCTCCATTATAGCTTATGAGTACAATCATAAATATAACTAGACATAGTACTATTAGAATTTACAAGTGAATTATTAACATAAAAGGAACCCATCTATATACCATAACCAGAGAATCAGATGCTAAATCCAGAATTAGCAATGAAACCCTTAGATTCCTTTCTTCTTTATGTCCTCATTTGCTTATTGTGATGAAGGACCTTTAGGGGCCTAGGAAATCCTGCCTAATAGTCAAGGAAAGAGGGCCATTCTTTGACTTACGTTTTCATTGTATGCACCTCACAGATCTTCAACTAGAGGGAGCTGAAATGATCAAAGGGCCTCAGCTCCTGTGCTCTGGAATCTACTGCTGCTTTTGTGCTTAGGACATGCTTCCCAAGGGCTGCTCCCAGCCCATGACTGAGAGGAGCAGGGATACTAAAGCAGGCCTGTCCCTGGAAGTCAGAGAACTCTCTGAGGGCTAACTGGCTTGAGTACCGCCCAGTGGTCTTTTTTTTTTAACATCTTTATTGGAGTATAATTGCTTTACAATTGTGTGTTAGTTTCTGCTTTATAACAAAGTGAATCAGCTATACATATACATACATCCCCATATCTCCGCCCTCTTGCGTCTCCCTCCCACCCTCCCTATCCCACACCTCTAGGTGGTCACAAAGCACCGAGCTGATCTCCCTGTGCCTTGCAGCTGCTTCCTACTAGCTATCTATTTTACATTTGGTAGTAGTGGTCTTGCTGAACCTTCCTTAGTCTGTAGAGCAGTCCAGAAGGATATCATCCAGTCTTCCTTCACTCTCTCCTTCACTTAGGGTCAGATTTGTATTGTGGTCTGTCAGCCTTCCCTGGATCCCTCCCTATTTTCTCTTGTAGGAATTTCCTGTACAGAATTTCTCTTACAGAATAGAATTTTTGCATGTTTAATCCTATCTTGGCATCGTGTCTGCTTCTCCGGGGACCTAGACTAACACATTCTCCCACTCTTTCTATAAAAAGATACTATCATGTGAAATTACTAAGGAGAGTAAAGATGCTTACTATAATTTGAATGACAACAATACTCTAATACTGCTGGAGTCTTAAATTTAGAACAGTTATGTTCTAAATGTAATTGAGAGCTAACCACTCAGAAATTTTTCCTCATACTAATTTTTTCTTCTTTTTTTTTTTCTCATACTAGTTTATTGATTATCTGCTTATATGTAAACTTGCTTTCAGAAGGATTGAATTATCACAGTAGTCAGATCAGGAGCTCATGTTCTAAAAAAAGTATCAATTTACCCAGGATGTTTGGATGGATGGCTGTGAAGTATTAAGCAGTTCATAAGTCATCTCTGAGATATCTAAGGATGTTTAATAAGAAATTAGAAGGAAATATTTATGAGGGTATGTTGATAACTGGCATACTGTTGAAAAGCAGAATTATTCAATACAATAAGTAATAACAAATTTCTTCATCACAAATATTTGGTAATTCTTTCAATTTGTATGACTTTTACAAGAGTGCTTATATTTTATATGTTAGTGTTAAAATCCTTCTATCCTTCTTTACAGAATCATGGTGAAAGATTCGTTTTCATTGCAGAGTGGTATGATCCAAATGCTTCACTATTTCGACGTTATGAGCTTCTATTTTACCCAGGGGATGGATCTGTTGAAATGGTAAATGAGCCTTTTTTTGCTTAAAAGTTGGCAAACGGAGTGAAAGTGGGATCCAGAGAGGAATAGGATTGCCTTTTTTATAGTTGCTTTTAAAAATACATTCTTTTTATTTTGGGAATTTTAAAAATTTTGGTATTATAATTCCAATACAAGAAGATACCTTGTGTCTTTATTTTTAATAGAAATTATTTTTTTGGTTAGAAAACTGAAGTGGGATTATTTATGCTTTGGATTAAGTGATAGTCAATAAGTGGCTATAGATAAAGATTATCATGCTCATAAATATGTCACCATTGTTGAATGCTGTTATCGCTACAAAAAGTCAAATTGAAGAAGGCTGAGCTAAAAGAGTCCTGCTTGTTTCTTTGTGTCCCTTTGTTGACGACTCCATTTGCACGTGGACCTATTTGGTACTGGGATTTTGTGTCGGCAAGAAAGCAGAAATTTGGAATTTCTCTGGGATTTCATAGGCACTAATTTGCTGCAGTGATTTGGAAATAAACAAATCTTTCTATCCAGGGTTTTTTAAAGTATTAAATTTGTAATTTTTATGTTATTACTAGAGTAGACTAGGAACTACATAAGTTATGAAAGAAATTATGATTTGTACTTATAGCAAAAATGAAACAGAATGTAACTTATGTTTAATAGAGCAAAATTAACTATTTCTAGTTTTATAATAAGGTTAACATTACCTACTGATAATTATTTGTTTTATTGTATTGTTTTTGGTTCTAGCATGATGTAAAGAATCATCGCACCTTTTTAAAGCGGACCAAATATGAAGACCTTCACTTGGAAGATTTATTTATAGGCAACAAAGTGAATGTCTTTTCTCGACAACTGGTGCTACTTGACTATGGGGATCAATATACAGCTCGGCAACTGGGCAGTAGGAAAGAAAAGTAAGAAAACAAGTATATAATCATTTTAAAATTCTTAGAACATTATGTATGTCTTGATACCAAATTCTAACTTCTTGTTTCTATCTTTTGTTTTTACGGTGTAAATATTTTTCAGTGATCCAATTCAGTATTATGACAATTTTAGAATTTTGTGGAGGTAACAAAGTGATGCCCATAGTCTTAGGCAATGATTATTTTCCAGAGGAAAAAGTGCAAACCTTTTATACACCCTTGTCATTCTTCTAATTGGGAACTGAAAATATAAGTCTTAGTGTACAGCATAAAGATGGTTTATGGGGGGGAAGTAGTGATTGCCAGAAGCTCAAAGGAAACTCAGAGGAAAGTAAAGCTATTTCTTGTAGAAGAGTAGGGAAGGCTTTGTGAAGGTATTTGACAGGATCATGAGAGATGGATTGAATTTTTACCCAGTTGGATCAAGTCAGAGGAATGCTGGTCAGAGGAATGAGTATGAGCAAAAATACAACAGAATGTTATGCACTAGGCAGAGCTCATTGTTCCTAATGACTGGCTTGGTGGTTAAAAATTTTTTTAAATTTAAGTAGTAAAATAGACTAATTAGGATGGTAGCAATAGGTATGAAGAGGAAGGAAGGAAAGTAATTAACCAAAGTACAGTAATAGTAGTAATGATAAGCATTAATATCTGTTAGCTATTTTTATAAAAGGTATTGTGTTAAAATGATTTGTATGCATCATTTATTTAAGCCCCACGACAACCTAATACACAAGCTAGTAATATTATTATTAGCTCCACTCTGCAGATGGAGAAGTTGAGGCTTAGTGATGTTAGGTAACTTGCTGAAGGTCACAGAGTAGAGGCAGGATTAAAGCCCAGCGTTTGTCTGAATCAAGAATAGGAGGATTTAATCACAGGAGAATGGATAGGACCTGCAAAATGATTGTCTTCTTTCTGTCTCAATTCATTTTTATGTCTCCTGTGGCACCTAACACGTCTCCTCATACATTACAAGCACCTTGTCTGTGTTAGATGAATGAATCATTGAATAACAATTTAAAATTTATTATCTACTCTTTCCTTTTCTTCATTTCCTCCCTGTTTTCAAATGATGACCTTTGATCTAGTTGACAAAGGTGTTTTTGTCTAGATTGTTTGGAATATATATTGTCTATTTTTGAGTTTTATTCGCAGACGTAATAGATATCTGATAAATATTGACTGATCAATTGAAGACAGGATATGTGAGTATTTTGAAAAGAAAAAAATATACAAAAACATTGTGATACAAAGAAACTTAATCTGTCTTGGGATCACAACTGCATCCCTAAAGGCCGTGGTGTTGATGCCTCAAACAGTGCATTAGTCACAGGGGATGCCCCACGTAACTTTGTTGAATGAATGAGCTTATGTTGTTGAAAATAGTCGTTGTGTTTGGAGGCAGAGCTCCCCGCTGGCTGCCTCCCTGCCTTCTTCCCTCCCTCCCACTGCATGTGGCTCCTCCTGTGAAACGGAGAAACTGCAGCATGGTGCCTTCTGTGTGTCTCTCTGGTCTTCTCTCTTCATTGTTTGTCATAGCTACGTTTGTCATTCTGCCTTTCCCTCAGTTTTGATTTAGAGGAGAGACAGAACAAGTTGCAGTTGTAGCTGAAAATTAGGCTAGCCAGAAAACATAATACTAAAATGACATTGTAATTTTCAACCTCTACCCTTATGAGTTTGCAGCTTTCTGAGTCTAGCACGAGCTATATTTGAAATGGAATGTTAATTCTTTGGTCATCTTTCTTGGCTCTGGTTTCTGTGGCTTATATTATATTGTGTTGACTTGGGGGATTCTTTGGATTTGTGGAGTGATTGTTGCAGTAATGAAAAATAGGGATCACTGGTGGAAGTTAAGGCTATATGTATAAAAAGCTCCCAAAACTATTTAATTCTATAGGAAAAAAAATCTGTCTAACTATATTTTGAGGTTTGCCACCCAAATAATAGCTGGTTATCTACCTAATACCTGAGTCCCCCGCATAGTAATATTCTTTCTGTGACTTCTTTACAAGCCCTTTATAATTCTGAAGGTTCTTTGATGCTCAGTGTGGTATTAGTACACAGGTGGTAATGGATCAGTGAGGTGGTGAATGACTCATAAAAAAGGAAAACCAAAGATTCCCAGGACAACTCTGAACTAGGAAAAAAAAAAAAAGTTAGACAAATAGGAATCTCATTGTTGTGAGATCTACTGATAAAAGTCTATGGGATTAAGGAAACACCAACCACAGTTCCTTTATTTACAAGTAATAAATATTTATAACTTAGTTTTTGATCACATGCTATATGCCAGCCACTGTGGTAGGCATCTCAGTTCAAGACTACTTCAAGTTTTCATTTAAACTAGCAAAAATCAGTGAATTAGGGAGACAGCGTTAATAGTATGACCCAATCAAAATAAAATAATAATAGCTGTAACAATTATACTTAATATATATATTAATTGATTTGTCTACAGTGAACGTTGTTGATTCCATTTTACAGAACACAGCCATAGTCGCACAGCTACAAAGTAAAGGGAAACAAGTAAATCTTGTTGTGTTTGACTTTAAAACTTTCTCTTTTTATTAAAACCTCTAATTAATATATTGGTAAATACTATTGAATGGACTGATTTAAAAATAGGAGGAACAGAAGAATGTGAAGACAGATTTTAAATATTTGGGCTTTGTAAATATAATTAATTAAAATATGTGCAATATTCTATTTTTACTGACTTCAATTGTTTCACCATTTTCTCTTCTGATTCTCTCCTAACTACAAGTGGGTTAAATCCAGCAACCATTTGGGTGATATAAATAAACTTCAGAATTCAAGAGTTTTAAAAATATATTGTTTCATTTAAATGACCAAAGAAGTAGGCATATGGAGAAATACATGCGTGTCTATCATGGTCCCATGGAAATAGCTTCTATGTAATAATTATAACTTAGTCTAGTTCTCAGTTTTATATAGTGTCAAGGATAATTTATGAACTAATTACATCCCTATTATATTTATCATACTCAACTATTTTCTTTCTGGAGTAAAGCCTGTAGTGAGAGGGAGGAGTAAAGCTGATCTTCATGGCGCCCGTCTGCTAATTTTGAGGCACTTATCAAGATAATTCTGTTTAATTCAATTTAGCTAACAAACTAGCCTCAGCTTTCTAATTCCCGTTAACTGTAGAAATCTGACGTTCGATTTACATTTCTATTCTCTTTTTCAAAAATCTCTGTATTGAGGTATAATAGACAAACAAAAAGCTGTAAATATTTAATACATACAATCTGGTGAGTTTGGAGCTAAGTATATACCCATGAAACCATTACCACAGTCAAGGATATAAATTTATCTATTACCTCCAAAATTTTCCTCCCACCCCCTTATTATTTTTTATATTGATTTTTCTTTTGTGGTAAGGGAACTTAATGAAAGCTCTACTCTCTTAGCTAATTCTAATCTATTCTCCTTATAAAGCTCCTCAAATCAAATGGATAAGTGTTATCAGTTGTCAATGAGTCATAGTATTTGATTTAAAAACATTTTTTTCTTTAAAATTTTTTTTCCTTTTTTTTTAGAGTATTCAATTTTAGTTTTAGATGGTAATAAATTGATGCTTTATGGTTTTACTATTCAGATGTAAAGACATCATACAGGCTTTTTGTCATCTCTTGGGTTCAGTTAGTCTCCATTCTCCCTTCCGAATATTAACTGATGGAGCATTAACGTAGGCGCCAAATGCAAATCAAAGTAAAGTGCTGGTTTAGGCTGTCTAGTATAAGCCAGCTCTGAGAACGGTTGTGGTTTATTCCTACTTCTCCACCCCACCCCCTGCCCTCCTTCCCAGTCTGAACCTTGGGGCCTGTCTGAGGGAGAGAGATACCTTTAGAGCAAACCCTGAGAGCACACTTGCCCATCCAGCGTGGGAGACAGAGCACCAGAGAGAGGTAGGTTTCCATGCAGGTGCTGGCCTCTGCCTCCGCTGTGCTAACCAGATGGAAGTAGGAGAAGAACTATAGACTGTGTCCTGCATGAGGGCTTGCAGGTCTGAGAGAGGAGAGGCAGGGCCGCATACAATCAGAAACCCTTAAATGTGACCATATGTGGAGGAGCAAATGAAGGGGGTGGAGAGAGGGAGCGCTCTCCTGGGAATGGAGTAGAAGTCACTTTACCCATGAGGAGCAAAGGTACACATGTTCTCATTGTTCCTGGAGTTTTATTTCTTTAAGCCAGTCGGCCTAACAATTTTAAGTAGACCAAGGCTACTTCTCAGGGGAGGAGACCAGACAATTACTGGTATTAGTTCAGTTCTGTTCTCACCTTTGGGAAACTACTCCCTCAATACCAATTACTGTTACTTTACATATCCTCCTAGGTGGTGGTGAGCAGTTGAGTTTTGGCTGCAAAAAGGCACTGAAATGCATTCAAGTAAGACTTTAGTTCAATTACCAAGGCCTTGCTAAAAATTCACCCCCCTGCAGCCAATCTTTATCTCATCTTTACTTACCTACGGTCTGATTGTCCAAGATGGCTTACTCATGCAGGCAAAAAACTGAACGTCCAAAACAACAATGAAACTATATAAGTTGGAAGAGAGAACATTGGAGCTAAAGTGTTCTAAAGTCTTTCTAAAGGGTCAAGATATTATACAATTTTAAGAATTTTAAGTTAAATAAGTATGAAAATGTTTCACAGCTAACCACTAGAAAAATAGTGTATAAACTCCAAACCAATAGAGAGTACGGTAGGCAGAATCATGACTGCTCAAAGATGTCCGTGTTCAAATCTCTGGAACCTATGAATATGTTACTGTATGGTCAGGCCATTCAAGATGGCTGTTCTCTCGCTCTCTGTAGATCCCCTGATTGACTAGGCCCTGCCTCACTCACATGACTATCCAATTCTCTTAATTGTAAGGGTTGTTAATTAGCCCCTGGTAACTAATGAGCCCACCTGACATCAATTCCCCCCTGTAAATGGTAGCCTCCCTCCGTCCTGAGTAGCCAAGACTGCTGCTACAGCCTGCGTACAGTTTGCCGCACACCCTGGGGGTGTTGCTCCAGGACCTTGCTTCAGACATGTAAGCTCCTCCATCAATTAAACCATTGAGGTCTCTTTTGCTGCTCTCTGGGCTCTTTCTTCTCTCTCGAGGCTGGGCATCTGCAAGGCTTGCAAGCATGCGGGTGCAGCCCAACAGTTACCTAACATGGCAAAGAGACTTTGCAGATTTAAGATTACAGGCCTTGAGATGGGGAAATTATTCTGCATCATCCCTGTGGGTGCGATCTAATCACAGGAATCCATAAAACCAGAGAACCTTTCTGGCTGCAGAGAACCAGAGAGATGCCAGTGTGAGAAGGACCCAGTCTCCATTGCTAGATTTGAAGGTGAAAGGAGACCACAGCCAAGGAATGGGTGGCCTTAGCCATCTTTCTCAAGAATGGATTTGATTGATAATGTATTTTTGGTTGATATCTTTTTGTCATTGCTTTACTTTCAGCCTTGTTAAGTTATATTGTAGATATATCTCCCGTAAACAGCATACAGCTCTTTAAAAAAAAACCAGTCTGAAAACCTCTAGATTTTCACTGGTAAGACTAGTACATGTACATTTACATATGCTGTATTAGTATTTTTGTACATATTTCAACTATTTTACTGCTTTCCTGCTTTTCTATTTTTTTCTTCTTGCCATTCTTTTGTTGAGGTGTTTTTCCTCTCCAGTTCTTTTTTCTCTGTAGTCTTTTATTGAAGACATAACAAATTACCACAAAGTCAGCTGCTTAAACAATACAAATTTATTATCTTAGTTTTATATATCAGAAGTCCAACACAGATTTCATCAGGCTGAGATCAAGGTGTTGGTAGGGAAAACTACATTTCTTTGTGGAGGCTTTACGGGAGAATCCATCTCCCTGCCTGTTTCAGCTCTTCAGGCCTCAAGGAAAGAGAAGCCTGGCTGTGTGAACCGACCCACTAGCCGAATGCAGCAGTGTGACCCATCCCAGGTGAAACCACTCCCCAGCCAACCTACATGATCTTGAGAAGTTGTTGGTAGTTTTAAGCCACTATATTTTGGGGTGGTTTGTTATGCAGCAACAGATAACAGCGGCACTATTAATATATTTTAGTGGCGCTTTACTTTCTTTGTGTGCTATCTTCACTTTTAAATAATACATATGATTCCTAAGCCCTATCTTATTTTCCCTCCAAAATGCATTTTAACTATTATCTACTGAACAATTAAGCAGTGAAGACGTGACAGAGGAACTTGCTTGGAGTAATTAATCACGGTAATCAACGCTTTGTCTCCTGTAGGCATTTAAAGAGAAAATGAAACTGCATTTTTTTTCATATTGCTTGTTGTTCACTGCCGATGTGTTTTATATTTTCTTTAAGAGCTTTGGTTCTTGAAGACGTTTCCACAGTTTAGCATAAACAATCATGGGTTAGTTTGGCTTTATAATATTTTAAACAATGTGAGCTAAAAAAGTGACGAGTTTTAACTATCGTTGAAGCCATATAAAATGCTAGAAGTGACTCACTTGCTTCAGAATAAAAAGTCCGTTTATCACAAGCCCTATCAGACTAAAATGAACAACTTTTGTTATTTAAAAGTTTTAAAAGCCAGCCATAAGTTATATCCAGTTGTAAGTAAGGATATTTGTATCATTATATCCTTAGCTAAGTTTGTCTCATTGGTGAAAAAAGCCTACTTTGAAAAAGCCTACCAGTCTCCTTTTATGGATTCCTTGAGTTAATGCCAATGTGTCAGAACAATTGAAAATAAAGGGAAAGTGACAGCAATTTTTTATCTTATTTTGTGTGCCAGATAAACTGAATTACTCCAACTAATCTGATTTTACCTTGCGTTTGCAAATGTTAGTCTTGAGGATTTGTGATTATGCTCTGTTTTGCTAATATTAATAGCGACATTATTTGTGGTGTGGTGTGGAAGGAGCACAGACCCAAAAGTCGTGTGAGCTGGGTGTTCTGTCCTGAGGAGGCCACAGACCAGCTGTGTGATCTTTGGAGCGTTACCTCTCTGGGCCTTGTTTCCTTGTTAGTAAACTGAGGAAATTCAGGTGATCTCCATCTCTAAAAATCCATTAATTCTGTGGCTTCAGAGGGGGAATGCATAGCTCTGGTGCGTCCTCTAAGAGGAAAGTGTGATTTTAAAAGTTAGCAGGGTGTTTGCTAGCCATATACCTCTTCAGGTAAGAAGACATTTAGTTCTTTGTATATCATTCATGCTATGAATAAAGTGTTAATAGAAGAATTTGTATTATTTCCAAATCAATGCTGAACTGACTGCGTGGCATACACATGTTAAAGTCTAAGAGACCAAAAATCAAGCTAATATGTTTAATGCAACTCTTTAGAGAATTGTTGTCTTTTATAAAGCGTGTGCTAAGAAATAGAAATCTTAAACACCTGTGTTTTATAACGTGGACATATTTAAAATGAGTCTTAACTTTTTTTCCCTCTAAGCTTTTATGATTTTTCTAGATTGGGTACCTAATTTTTATTTCCTTGTGAAAAAATAGTAAACTTCCATTGTGTAAGTTTTTAAGAGACCATTAATACACTTGTGTTTATAATTCACTTTGATGTTTGATGTAAGATTTTTAAGGAAATTACCACTGCTTGGGAATTATAAGTAAAAACTGCCAAACTATTTTTATCTTTAAATTTATTCTTTATTTCTTTATAGAACATTAGCCCTGATTAAACCAGATGCAGTATCAAAAGCAGGAGAAATCATTGAAATAATAAGCAAAGCTGGATTTACTCTAACCAAACTCAAAATGATGACACTTTCAAGGTAAATTTTTTGAGCATTCTCAGTTATGTAATGTTTGGTTCCTTTTTAAAAAAAAAAATCATCTATCTTTCATGTCATTGTTTAAAAACTTCCACAGAATGACAAAGAATAGTATAGTAATCTTATTAGAATGAGGAAATGGAAGACAACAGGTAATCAGATGCATAAAGGATGATTGAACTCTAAGCAAATAGGAGTTGTCAGGTTATACTATTAACTATGTATTAGACGTGAACTCTTCATTGTCTTTCATAACCCCATCTGCTTTTATAACACCAGTGTTTCATAATTGTAATCTCTTCTTTTATACAATGTAACACATTGTATAAAAAGTATAGAAGAAATGAATATTAGATTATTTCTATTTGACAAGGGAATGTTACTGTTGAGATTTTCAAAAGTCATGTGTTTGGAAATGTTTTAGTTCCTTCCAATATATATAATTGGCAGATATACCTATTTACTGCTCTGCAAAGCAAGCCATTCTATCTGACCAGATATTTTCTAAGTTATTTAATGAAAATAAGACTTAGTGTTAGGTAGGGACATTAATGTAGCTGTTAGGCAGGGCTCGACCCAGCAGTTTTCTTAGGGTACTTCGCTGATTTGTGTGTGTGTGTTTGCTTAGGTGTCTTCTCACTGATGTTCCTGGCTCTTTATCCCACAGGATGGTTGCTTTTTTGTCTCTGTGAGAACAGGGACGATGGAGAGCAGTAGAGAGTCCGTGTAGCTTTGATAAGTCTGATCCCTAGAAACCTTAACAAAACATTCTCATTTTTACCCCAGTAATGACATAATTTGAATTTTTCCCCTATGTAAGACTCCCAGTTTACATATATTCTAGAAAGGCAGGCGTCTTCCATTTCAGAGCACAGAATCTAGAGCCAGATTGCTTGTAACTGCACCGCTTACTAGGTTGTGACTCTGAACAACTTACCTCTGTGCTTCAGTTTCTTCATCTGCAAAACGGAGGTTATAACATCACCTGTATCATAAACTTGTTATGAGGGTTATGTGAGTTTAATAAAAGTAAAGTGCTTTGAAAAACCGTGGCACATAGTAGGTGTATATAGGTGTTAGCTATTAGTGGTAGTAGTGTAGTACTAGTGATATCACTATTATTTAGTAGAAACCGAGGTCATGATCCTTTATGAACATAGTTGCATTTGTCCCATTTCTGTCTGTATCGAGAACGCTTGCCCTCACAGCAGGCTATGGGACTGAATTCTGGAGAGATGACTGAATAGTTTTAGTGAGATTAAAACTTTTTTATGTCTCTACACTTCCAGTGTTTGATAATTTGGTGTCAAACTTTCCACAGTAAAGTTGCCCAAGAAAACTTAACAGCTTTTTAAATTGTTTATAGCACCTCATACATCTCTATTAATATGACTGTCAAGTCTTGGATTTTACCCAACTTAAAAGCTAGTAAGTTAATCTGTCACTCTCTCAGGGATGCTAGCAGAAGACGTGAGACTTCTGAGTCAGAGACAGAGGGCTTGAGTATGGCTCAGTAAACAGCATAAACATCATGTTTCTGTTGGTTCCCTTTGCTTTCATGTCCCGTGGGAATAACATGATATGGGCCCGGGTGGATGTTGTACACACAGTTGATTGCATCACCCCTGAGGAGCACTGAACTTAGGTTACCCACTGTTTCATTAACGAGCAGTAAACAAGCCTGCTCTTTGTACTGAAGAGACATGACCTCATCCCTCAAAGTTGCTCATTATAAACATAACTCCAAGAAATGGCTAGGATAAAGAGTAGCTGGGGCCTTGCATTCTTGGCATACCCAATAAGACACGTTAGGAGTGCCAGAGACCCATGGAGGAGTATCTCCCAATGCTTAAATCTTTTCTAAACTTATTTGCTCAAATGTCAGTTCCTCCCTCATGACAGTATCTGAAAGGCAGAAGCTGAGTTCCATCTAACTTTGTACTTCTAGTTCTTGGATCAGTGCCTGATTCAAAGTAGGCACTAAGTAAGTATTTCGTAAAAGAATTAATAGATCTTTGTGACAATGGTGAGTTTCTTTATAAAAACACAACAAAACAAAACATAACAAAATAACAACAAAGAGACTCCTCTAGGTGGTGATGCACTTGTTAATCTTTCTCTCCATCTAAACTTTTTAAGGGAGGAATTAAATAAGAATGATGAGAAAAAAATTCATGAACTCTCATCTTGGTTTCAGTTATAGATTTTCAGTGGAAATAACTATGGGGTCAGTGACATATGAGAAGAAAGCAATAAGATACTTTCAGTAATTAATATTTTTCTTTTCACTGATATCAAACATTATGATTTTTCTTAGTGGTTCAGTTGTGTTAAAGTTTAGAATTGGTCATATTAGTAGTCTCGCTGCTAACTCTTCTAAAATACTCCCCACTTGAGGTTTTTTAGGCACTCAGTTTTACCTCATTTTAGGCTGCAATACAGAATATCCATATCATTTTTATGAATTCTTTTCCTTACCCGCTAGAATTTTTTTTTTCTTCTGAAGTTGGTAATAGTAAGGTCAGAAGCAATCAGAGATTTGGGTTCAAATCTCCCTGTCCTTCTTCCCTTACCAGCACTTTGACCTGCACAAGTTATGTAATCATGCTGAACTTCATTATTTTCAGATGTAAAATGAAGATGGTCATACCTATTTCAATATATTATGAGGAATAATAAAATTTAATGTTGGGCATATAATAGCCTCTAGAAAAATGAGTTTTCTTCCCCTTCCATTTCTTGGGATGAATTTCACTTTCTATACTTGCATAGTATACTTTCATAATCTTTTCATGGCCAAAGAGAATATTTTAGTACACTTGGTTTGAATAAAAGTATATCCTGATATATCTTATTAAGTGAATTCATTTTGTAATGGGCCTATAAGATCTTAAAGCATTGCATACTAAATTATCAAGCCTGAAAGGTTAATCTTTTGTTAGGGGATACTTTAATTGGCTATTTTAAAAAGTTGATGTTGACATATATTTGTCATATACTGTGAATTCAGTTTAAAGCCTTTGAGAAAACTGTACAAGTTTGAGACACTTGGTTTGATTAACCGAAAAGTCTAAATAACTTTTTAAATCAGTGTAAAAGTCCATTATCCTTTCATTGTTTCTATAGTTGTGGGACTATAAATTTAAAAGTAAATCCCGATTGCCCTTAATAAATTCAGATTTCTGAATATCTCCGTATTATCCCTTTTTTGGGGGGATGTAAGTTCAAGGGTTCATTTTTAATACATTAAAAACCAATAAAAAATACATTGATATGCATAATTTGTCAAGCAGTTTTTAAAAACACAAGTATATAGTCTTTCTTTTAGAGCGATCTAAGGAAGAAAACTATAACTATTACATTAAAATTCTAGCCTAACCTCTCAAGTTTAAAGCCTGTAGAAGGAGGTAACAAATTTTGAATTTGAAGATGGCTTTGCATTTTTTGATGTAACTTATTTGAACTTTAAAGAACAAATAATTTTTATTGGTCATATGTTAAACTTTGGTTTTAGAATGTTAAAGATGCTAGTGAAAAGGAAGATAGTAGATTTGAACATGAGTAATAAAGTAAGTATTGCCTCTTTTGTTCATTTTAATTTTACATCTTAGCATAGATATCCATACTAGCAAAAATTTGAAAAGAGGGGAGATTTGAGCAGAATGTTTGGTGAAAAGTCCTTAACTCACATACGGATCACATAGAGAATTTCATTATTTTATTAATGTAAGTTAAAATAATTTCCTTACATAATTCTTAACTATTGTCATTTTGATTATTTTATAGGAAAGAAGCAACAGATTTTCATATAGATCATCAGTCAAGGCCCTTTTTAAAGTAGGTACTGAAATTGGGGCTCGTGGGATATAATGGAGGATATCGTGGAAAACTAAAGAGTTATAATTTTACAATTCAAAAATTTGTTACATGAGAATAATTTGTCAAAAAATCCTTAGCAACATCTTGCAGCTGCAGAGAGCTTTTTTTCTAAGAATTGTTTTTTTCTCTCCTTTTATTAATTAAAAATTCTCTTATCATTAAATAAACATATTAAACTTTAATCAGAAGCAAATAAAATGCTTTGTTTAAATTATAAGGAACATAGCTTTCTTTTTAGATTTCAGTAGATTAAAAATAGAGAGATAATTACATTTTATGTTGAATATCTATTGTGTTTTAAACTCTTATTTTAGCATTCTCAATGTATATAAAACATTGTTCAAAGAACCTTTATACATTAACTAAGTTGTTTGATATACGTTTTGTTCTTTGAAATATAGCGACAAATATGTTAGAAACTGAAACTATGTTCTAAATATTTGGGTTGTATTTAAAGTTAAGTGAATATTGTGCACCTCATATTGCTATTGACAAAGGAGGAATGCTCACTTTTCTAATAAAGAAGGATTAGCCAAGCTGCTGCAATAGAAATGCTATTTGGTGTCCTGTACAGAATAGTGCCTTATTAAAGAAAATTTTTACATAAGAAAATCATTATGGTATCGATTATTTTAAACCAAGCATTATAAAAATATTCTCAAACCTTGTGTAGAATAGACATCTACAATTGTCTTGGAAATTATTCTTTGTTATAGTCTTCGTATGTGTTTATAGTAGTACAGCTTCTAGTGTAATGTTTTGTATGTCACTAGACCAACTCAATGCTTATTGACTGAAAATTCATTGTCATTCTTTGAATTCTAATAGATCTACACAAAAATAATTAAGTAAATTCTTACTGCAAATATATTATAATACATCACTCATCACTTTCTCTATTGCGATTTCATTTGACTGCAATGGTAAACCATGTGAAAATAAAAGGATTCTTCTGTACCTTTCAGAGCAATGCAGAAAGCATAGATCAAAAATATGCATTTTAAGTCAATGAAATAGTCTTAGTTCAATGAAAGACTGATTTTTCTGCTAACAGTAATTGACAGCACTAGTGATTTGTAGAAACTCGGACCACTGTAAGGCACTCAATTTATGAAAATTTTATCTTGCCCATGTAAAATTCACTATGTCCAGTAGTTCTGAGATCATGATCATGAGTATGTGTTGAAATACTCAAATTGTAATATATCCTTGTTGTTAAGAGAGGTACCTAGGTTGATAGAAAAATGAAGCAAATGAATCTTTCACCTGTTTCACAGTGAGCTGATCCAGTTTATCACCAGTGGTCCTGTAATTGCCATGGAGATTTTAAGAGACGATGCTATATGTGAATGGAAAAGACTTCTTGGACCTGCAAACTCTGGACTGGCGCGTACAGATGCTCCTGGAAGCATTAGAGCCCTCTTTGGAACAGATGGCATAAGAAATGCAGCTCATGGCCCTGATTCTTTCGCTTGTGCTGCCAGAGTAAGGTGTTTTAAAACTACTTTAATTCTGTTTTGGTTTTGTTAAATGTTTGATGTCAGAGTAAAGCCTTTAGTCACTGCTGACTTAGGGTGGATTTATACAGGTGGTCTAGCAGTAGAGAAAACCTTTGACTTTTTGCCTAGGATTAACAGTGTTTCAGTGATATGTCTCCTTTGAGAACTGGTAACCTGGTCATGGTCAGAATAAGTTTTCTCCAATTAAAATACTTATTGTCCCATTTTGTTCCAAAGATTTAAATTACTGAGGCTCATCAGTGTATGACTTATTCATCTAAGAATACCAGTTTAAGCCCCTGTGCTTAACCACCACTGTCCACTGAGTATGCTGAAAGTAGTGGCCTACCTTGTTGTCAACATTATAGTCTTTCAGAATATGAAAGTAATGAAAATACTTTTCAGAGAATTTGGAAACTAAGGAAAAGAAAATTTGTCATCAGAAATCCTGCCAGCAATGTTTATAGTTTACCTATTATGTTATATTCCTTCCAAGTCATTCCCATTGATCATTTATATAATTTAAATAGTAAACATCATTTTTACATGGGTTTAATTTTAATTTGATTTTTCTTACTTAATATTATATCATAATATTTTACATGTTACCAGATTACAGTCATAAGAGTGAATTTTACTGGCTGTGGAATAGTCTCTTGCATGGATAAAACATTTAGTTCAGCATTTCCTTACCTTTGGACATTTTGTTAGGTTCTAATTCTTTTCATATTTGTAAATAAGGGTGCATTGATCATGTGATTTCATATTTCATTAATATTTTGGATTATTTTCTGAGGACAGATTTCATATTTGATATTAGGAGAATAAATAGAGTTCAATGTTTTTAAAAATTTCTTAATCTGGGTCCTTTACAAAAGTGATATTTAAAATTACTGTGTGAAATCTTTAGAGAAACTTGTAACTGGCAATCATTTAGTAATACTGTTATTATGGTATTTAAGATATGAATGTAAATTAGTCAAATGGTTTAGTGAGATTCCCATGGGGTCTTGTCAGGGTAAAATTTATGAAACGGTGCAACTATATACTTAACAATTTGTTGTATAAAATACAGTACAAAAAACTATATATTGAAAGCTTATCAAATTGAGTGTGAGTTTTATTTTTGGGAAAGTTACATTATCTTTATACTTCCTGGCTAGGTCATTTAAGGCCATGTAAAAGGCTAAGAGTAATAGCAGGGAACCTTGGAAAGAGAAAAGCTTTATGCAAAATATTTAAAGCACCTGAAATCACAGAGGAATATGAATTTTTTTGTGTGACTTTACATTTGTTGTTTAAAGTCTGAATTAGTTGCCATATAACAATGGCCTAGTAACAGTGCTCTTGCAAATATTACCTTGGATTAATATGTGGGACAGATACGACAACCTGTACAGGGAGAAAGAGAAAGCAAAGGCATGGGATTACTCACTTTCACTAAGATACATTTAAGTGACAATCTTTATATTCTTTGCCTTAAATACATATTCATCATATGTAAATGAGTACTTGAAAAACTTGTGTTTACATTTTTAAAAACTGAGCAAAAAAGAAAATTAGAGAAGTTGAGACAAAAATAATTGGTCAAATAATTGGTTAAACTAGAGGTAAAACAATTTAGCATTGCTTTTTTTTTTAAACATCTTTACTGGAGTATAATTGCTTTACAATGGTGTGTTAGTTTCTGCTTTATAACAAAGTGAATCAGCTATACATATACATATATCCCCATATCTCCTCCCTCTTGCGTCTCACTCCCATCCTCCCTATCTCACCCCTCTAGGTGGTCACAAAGCACCGAGCTGATCTCCCTGTGCTATGCTGCTGCTTCCCACTAGCAATCTATTTTACATTTGGTAGTATACATAAGTCCATGCCACTCTCTCACTCCCTCTCAGCTTACCCATCCCCCTCCCCATGTCCTCAAGTCCATTCTCTACGTCTGTGTTTTTGTTCCTGTCCTGCCCCTAGGTTCTTCAGAACAATTTTTTTTTTTTTAAGATTGCATATATATGTGTTAGCATATGGTATTTGTTTTTCTCTTTCTGACTTACTTCACTCTGTATGACAGACTCTAGGTCCATCCACCTCACTACAAATAACTCAATTTCGTTTCTTTTTATGGCTGAGTAATATTCCATTGTATATATGTGCCACATCTTCTTTATCCATTCATCTGTCGATGGACACTTAGGTTGCTTCCATGTCCTGGCTATTGTAAATAGAGCTGCAATGAACATTGTGGTACATGACTCTTTCTGAATTATGGTTTTCTCAGGGTATATGCCCAGTAGTGGGATTGCTGGGTCATATGGTAGTTCTATTTTTAGTTTTTTAAGGAACCTCCATACTGTTCTCCATAGTGGCTGTATCAATTTACATTCCCACCAACAGTGCAAGAGGGTTCCCTTTTCTCCACACCCTCTCTAGCATTTATTGTTTGTAGATTTTTTGATGATGGCCATTCTGAATGGTGTGAGGTGATACCTCATTGTAGTTTTGATTTGCATTTCTCTAATGATTAGTGATGTTGAGCATTCTTTCATGTGTTTGTTGGCAATCTGTTTATCTTCTTTGGAGAAATGTCTATTTAGGTCTTCTGCCCATTTTTGGATTGGGTTGTTTGTTTTTTTGATATTGAGCAGCATGGGCTGCTTGTAAATTTTGGAGATTAATCCTTTGTCAGTTGCTTCATTTGCAAATATTTTCTCCCATTCTGAGGGTTGTCTTTTGGTCTTGTTTATGGTTTCCTTTGCTGTGCCAAAGTTTTAACTTTCATTAGGTCCCATTTGTTTATTTTTGTTTTTATTCCCATTTCTCTAGGAGGTGGGTCAAAAAGGATCTTGCTGTGATGTATGTCATAGAGTGGTCTGCCTGTTTTCCTCTAAGAGTTTGATAGTGTCTGGCCTTACATTTAGAGCTTTAATCCATTTTGAATTTATTTTTGTGTATGGTGTTAGGGAGTGTTCTAATTTCATTCTTTTACATGTAGCTGTCCAGTTTTCCCAGCACCATTTATTGCAGAGGCTGTCTTTTCTACATTGTATATTCTTGCCTCCTTCATCAAAGATAAGGTGACCATATGTGTGTGGCTTTATCTCTGGGCTTTCTGTCCTGTTCCATTGGTCTATGTTTCTGTTTTTGTGCCAGTACCATACTGTCTTATGTACTGTAGCTTTGTAGTATTGCCTGAAGTCCAGGCACCTGATTCCTCCAGCTCCGTTTTTCTTTCTAAAGATTGCTTTGTCTATTTGGGGACTTTGGTGTTTCCATACAAATTGTGAAATTTTTTGTTGTAGTTCTGTGAAAAATGCCATTGGTAGTTTGATAGGGATGCACTGAATCTGTAGATTGCTTTGCGTAGTATAGTCATTTTCACAATGTTGATTCCTCCAATCAAAGAACATGGTATATCTCTCCATCTGTTTGTATCATCTTTGATTACTTTCATGAGTGTCTTATAGTTTTCTGCATATAGGTCTTTTGTCTCCTTAGGTAGGTTTATTCCTAGGTATTTTATTCTTTTTGTTGCAATGGTAAATGGGAGTGTTTCCTTAATTTCTCTTTTAGATTTTTCATCATTAGTGTATAGGAATTCAAGACATTTCTGTGCATTAATTTTGTATCCTGCTACTTTACCATATTCATTGATTAGCTCTAGTAGTTTTCTGGTGGCATCTTTAGGATTCTCTGTGTATAGTATATGTCATCTGCAAACAGTGACAGCTTTACTTCTTCTTTTCCGATTTGGATTCCTTTTACTTATTTTTCTTCTCTGATTGCTGTGGCTAAAACTTCCAAAACTATGTTGAATAATAGTGGTGAGAGTGGGCAACCTTGTCTTGTTCCTGATCTTAGTGGAAATGGTTTCAATTTTTCACAGTTGAGAATGATGTTGGCTGTGGGTTTGTTATCTATGGCCTTTATTATGTTTAGATAGGTTCCCTCTATGCCTCCTTTCTGGAGGGTTTTTATCATAAATGGGTGTTGAATTTTGTTGAAAGCTTTTTCTGCATCTCTTGAGATGATCATATTGTTTTTCTCCTTCAGTTTGTTAATATGATTTATCACATCGATTGATTTGCGTATACTGAAGAACCCTTGCATCCTGGGATAAACCCCACTTGATCATGGTGTATGATCCTTTTAATGTGCTGTTGGATTCTGTTTGCTAGTATTTTGTTGAGGATTTTTGCATCTGTGTTCATCAGTGATATTGACCTGTAGTTTTCTTTGTTTGTGACATCTTTGTCTGGTTTTGGTATCAGGGTGATGGTGGCCTCGTAGAATGAATTTTGGAGTGTTCCTCCCTCTGCTATATTTTGTAAGAGTTTGAGAAGGATAGTTGTTAGTTCTTCTCTAAATGTTTGATAGAATTCGCCTGTGAAGCCATCTGGTCCTGGGCTTTAGTTTGTTGGAAGATTTTTAATGACAGTCTCAATTTCAGTGCTTGTGATTTTTCTGTTTATATTTTCTATTTCTTTCTGGTTCAGTCTCGGAAGGTTGTGCTTTTCTAAGAATTTTTCTATTTCATCCAGGTTTTCCATTTTATTGGCATATGGTTGCTTGTAGTAATGTCTCATGATCCTTTGTATTTCTGCAGTGTCAGTTGTTACTTCTCCTTTTTCATTTCTAATTCTGTTGATTTGAGTCTTCTCCGTTTTTTACTTGATGAGTCTGGCTAATGTTTTATCAATTTTGTTTATCTTCTCAAAGAACCAGCTTTAATTTTATTGATCTTTGCTATTGTTTCCTTCATTTCTTTTTCATTTATTTCTGATGTGATCTTTATGATTTCTTTCCTTCTGTTAACTTTGGGGTTTTTTTGTTCTTCTTTCTCTAATTGCTTTAGGTGTAAAGTGAGGTTGTTTATTTGAGATGTTTCTTGTTTCTTGAGGTAGGATTGTCTTGCTATAAACTTCTGTGTTAGAACTGCTTTTGCTGCATCCCATAGGTTTTGGGTACTCGTGTTTTCATTGTTATTTGTTTCTAGGTATTTTTTGATTTCCTCTTTGATTTCTTCAGTGAGCTCTTGGTTATTAAGTAGTGTATTGTTTAACTTCCATGTGTTTGTATTTTTTACAGATGTTTTCCTGTAATTGATATGTAGTCTCATAGCATTGTGGTCGGAAAAGATACTTGATACAATTTCAATTTTCTTAAATTTACCAAGGCTTGATTTGTGACCCTAGATATGATCTGTCCTGGAGAATGTTCCATGAGCACTTGAGAAGAAAGTGTATTCTGTTGTTTCTGGATGGAATGTCCTATAAATATCAACTAAGTCCATCTTGTTTAACGTGTCATTTAATGCTTGTGTTTCCGTATTTATTTTCATTTTGGATGATCTGTCCATTGGTGAAAGTGGGATGTTAAAGTCCCCTACTATGATTGTGTTACTATCGATTTCCCCTTTTATGGCTGTTAGCATTTGCCTTATGTATTGAGGTGCTCCTATGTTGGGCGCATAAATATTCACAATTGTTATATCTTCTTCTTGGATCGATCCCTTAATCATTATGTAGTGTCCTTCTTTGTCTCTTTTAATAGTCTTTATTTTAAAGTGTATTTTGTCTGATATGAGAATTGCTACTCCAGCTTTCTTTTGATTTCCATTTCCATGGAATATCTTTTTCCATTCCTTCACTTTCAGTCTGTATGTGTCCCTAGGTCTGAAGTGGGTCTCTTGTAGACAACGTATATATGGGTCTTGTTTTGTTTCCATTCAGCCAGTCTTTGTCTTTTGGTTGGAGCATTTAGTCCATTTACATTTAAGGTAGTTATTGATATGTATGTTCCTATTACCATTTTCTTAATTGTTTTGGGTTTGTTATTATAGGTCTTTTCCTTCTCTTCTGTTTCCTGCCTAGAGAAGTTCCTTTAGCATTTGTTGTAAAGCTGGTTTGGTGGTGCTGAACTCTCTCAGCTTTTGCTTGTCTCTAAAGGTTTTAATTCTGCCGTCAAATCTGAATGAGATCCTTGCTGGGTAGAGTAATCTTGGTTGTAGGTTTTTCCTTTTCATCACTTTGAATGTGTCCTGCCACTCCCTTCTGGCTTGCAGAGTTTCTGCTGAAAGATCAGCTGTTAACCTTATGGGGATTCCCTTGTATGTTATTTGTTGTTTTTCCCTTGCTGCTTTTAATATTTTTTCTTTGTATTTAATTTTTGATAGTTTGATTAATATGTGTCTTGGTGTGTTTATCCTTGGATTTATCCTGTATGGGACTCTCTGCGCTTCCTGAACTTGATTAACCATTTCCTTTTCCATATTAGGGAAGTTTTCATCTATCATCTCTTGAAATATTTTCCCAGTCCCTTTCTTTTTCTCTTCTTCTTCTGGGACTCCTATAATTCGAGTGTTGGTGTGTTTAATTTTGTCCCAGAGGTCTCTAAGACTGTTCTCAATTCTTTTCATTCTTTTTTCTTTATTCTGCTCTGTGGTAGTTATTTCCAATATTTTATCTTCCAGGTCACTTATCTGTTCTTCTGCCTTAGTTATTCTGCTATTGCTTCCTCGTACAGAATTTTTAATTTCATTTATTGTGTTGTTCATCATTGTTTGTTTGCTCTTTAGTTCTTCTAGGTCCTTGTTAAACGTTTATTGTATTTTCTCCATTCTATTTCCAAGTTTTGGATCATCTTTTCTCTTATTAGTCTGAATTCTTTTTCAGATAGACTGCCTATTTCCTCTTCATTTGTTTGGTCTGCTTGGTTTTTACCTTTTTCCTTCATCTGCTGTGTGTCTCTCTGTCTTCTCATTTTGCTTATCTTACTGTGTTTGGGGTCTCCTTTTCTCAGGCTGCAGGTTTGTAGTTCCTGTTGTTTTGGGTGTCTGCCCCCATTGGCTAAGGTTAGTTTAGTGGGTTGTGTAGGTTTCCTGGTGGAGGGAACTAGTGCCTGTGTTCTGGTGTATGAGGCTGGATTTTGTCTCTCTGGTAGGCAGAACCACATCCGGTTGTGTGTTTTCGGGTGTCTGTGACCTTATTATGATTTTAGCCAGCCTCTCTGCTAATGGGTTGTGTTCTCTGTTGTGTTCCTGTCTTGCTAGCTGTTTGGCATAGGGTATCCAGCCCTGTAGCTTGCTGGTCGTTGAGTGGAGCTAGGTCTTAGCGTTGAGATGGAGGTCTCTGGGAGAGCTTTTGCCATTTGATATTATGTGGAGCCGGCAGGTCTCTGGTGGACCAATGTCCTGAACTTGGCTTTCCCACCTCAGAGGCACAGGCCTGACACCTGGCCGGAGCACCAAGACCCTGTCAGCCACACTGCTCAGAAGAAAAGGGAGAAAAACAGAAAGAAAGAAAGAAAAAAATAATAAAATAAAATAGTTATTAAAATAAAAAATAATTATGAAAAATTAAAAAAATTAAAAATAATTAGTAAAAATTAAAAAAATTAATAAGTAATTTAAAAAGAAAGCAAAAAGAAAAGAAAGAACAGAGCACCCAAAGCAAAAAAGAAATCCACCAATGATAACAAGTGCTAAAAACTATACTAAAAAAAAGAACAGACAGACCGAACCCTAGGACAAATGGTAAAAGCAAAGCTATACAGACAAAATCACACAAAAAAGCATACACATACACACTCACAAAAAGAGAAAAAGGAAAAATGTATATGTATCTATATATAAAAAAAAGCAGGAAGAGAGCAACCAAATCAATAAACAAATCTACCAATGATATTAAACTCTAAATACTAAACTATGATAAGCAGAAAACCAGAAACAAATTAGATGCAGAAAGCAAACCCCAAGTTCCACATGTAGATGTATTTCTAATGTAGTTGTGGGGAGGAAGGTGATCTCCACGTCTTACTCCTCCGCCATCTTGAAGGTCTCCCCTCAAGCATAGCTTTTTACATCTGAAAGAAAGATGATAGAAAAAGTTCAGGACTTTGGAGTCAGTATGACCTGGATTTGAATCATGACTTTGCCACTTGCTAACTTGCGAGGGCTTGTTTCTTAACCTTTCTGAGTCTCTGTGTCTATATAAATTCTACATATGTTAAATAAAATGTTTCTGAATTTCAGTCATTCCAAACTATTTATTGAGAAGCTACTGTGAAAAGAGCAAAGTCCTGACTCATGGAGCTTATAGCTTTTCTGATGGGGGGGATGTCAGATAGTAAATAAATAGACCTATAATTCTGATGTCTATTAGTAATTCCTCTGAAGAAAATAAAGCAGGGGAAGGACATAGAAAAAGACCAGGATTGTGTGTGGAGTAGTGGTGTTGAATGCTATTAAATATAGAAAGTCCTTATAATATCTGGTTTGAGGAGCGATCAGAAAGAAGTGAGGGAGAAATCCAAGCAAATGTCTGGGGGAAAGAGTGTTCCAGCAAGGAAGGGAACAATACATGCAAAAACTCTGAGGTGGGAACATATTTGCTATGTTCAAGGAACAGTGAGGAGGTGAGGCCAGTGATGCTGGGGCAGAAATGTGTTTCATGGAAATAGCTGGAGATTAGGTCACATATAGCCAGGGCCCAGGTCACATAAGGCCTTGTAGGATATCTAGGACTTTGAAATTCACTCTGAATGAGATAGGAGGTCGTGGAGGGTTCTGTGCAGAGGAGTGACATGATCTGTTTTTATTAGTTGCATTCTGACTGCTGTGTAAATAATAGACCAGGCAGGGTAGGGGTACTTGTGTTGTGGGAAAAGTTGGAATGGGAGATCAGTTAGGAGGTTAGTGCAGTCATTAAACGGAGAGATGGTGGTGGCATGTCACATGGACCAAGGTGACAGCTGTGGAGGTAGGTGGTTGGATTCTGGTTATATTCTAAAGGACTTCCTTATAGATTGGACAGGTGGAGAGGAATCAAGAATCACTGTGTTCTTTGTTTTTGTTTTTTGTTATTTATTTTTGGCTTGTGCAATTGAAGGATAAGGAAAAGGGTGGGATTGAACAGATTTATGGGAGACAGTGGAAATTCAAAGTCTGTTTTGGATGTTTAAATATGAAATGTTTGTAAGTGGTAGATAGATATGGATGTGGAGTTTAGGGAGGAGGTTGGGCTGGAGGTTAAAATGTAGGAGACATCAGAATACAGGTAGCATTTAAAGCCATGGGACTTGAGGGCCTCAACAAGAGAGTGACAATAGGTAGAATAGTAACAATAGATGGTACTAGACCCCTCTCTAGTATTTAGGGGTCTGCCAAAGGGGAGAAAATCATCAAAGGAGACTGAAAAGGAGCAGTGGGAAAAAAACCAGGTGATGAAAGCATTCCAGAATGTAGGGATCAATTGTGTCAAATGCTGTTGGGTCAGGTAAGGTGAGGTCTGAGAATTAACCAGGGGACTTGGCAACGTGGTGGTGATTAGGGATTTTCATGAATAGCCTTTGTGGAATGAAAGCCTAATTAGTTGTAAGTTTAAGAGGAAATGGAAGAGAAGAAGTAAAGCCAGTGAATAAAGACATCTCTTTTGAGGAGTTTTGTTGCAAGGAAGCAGAGAAAGGGGAACTGTAGATGGGACACGCCCTTTCCAGTTTGCAACCCTCTACCATGCCTTCTTGTCACACCAGGTTTACTTCATTCACTCATTGATTACCTACCAGGACCCTGTAAGTATCTGAGTTTTCACCTGTACCTTACACGTTCTCTGAGAACATGTAATCAAAGCATCTGGTACAGGACTACAAGCGGTAGTTGATGTTACTGATCAAGAAGAGTAATAAGCAAAGGCAGCAATACAATAGAAAGATACTTGTCTAAGGTATGGAACATTTTAATTCTAAAGTGTCATTAACCCCAGAATCACTCAAGTATATACGCTACTATTTGAACATTTCCTCATCTTCCCGAGATCGTTTTTTTTTTCTTAATGAACACCAGTGTGGTACACTAACACATCCTACGATCTTTCAATTTTTAAATTCAGTGAAAAGTGAGTATTTACTTTGAGCTATTTGTTTTAGATGCTAGAGGACCTACACGGCTATGCAAGTTAGTTCTTTTCTTCAAATTTATAATTCATGGGGGGCAATTACCAAAATAACCACAACTTTGGAGGAGTACAGTATACTGATTGGGGTGCATCAAAAGGGGCTTCTGGGGGAGGTAATATTTAAAGTGACCCTTTACACGTTGGTATGGTTCTTTGGGACAGAGGGCTTTGTAGGGAATAGAAATAATAGTAGTAAATGCTTAGAAGCAGGAAAGCATATGTCTAAATAGTTTACTGATTAGTGTGGCCATCTTTGTGGCTAGTTCAAATTGCTGGGTGGTTATTTTAATGAACTATGTGCAAAGCAAATAGCACAGCCTGAATCTGGTTATAAAATAAGGTTCATGTGATGTGACTTTAGCACTATATGTAGTTAATTAGTTTTAACTAACTGTAGCTCTGATTCTTGAATACTAATCTGTTTCTATAAAGATTTCCTAATTTTTAATTGAATTTTACATATTTTAATGAAAAGTTTAAAATTGGACCTGTGTCTCATAAACTGATGCTTTGGGTAAAATAAGAACTTCATATTGATTACTTCCAATATTCAAAATATGTTAAGACATTCTCAGCTTTAATCCTGAGGCAGAATGATACATATTGTCATTGCTTTAATACTTCTTTATATGTTCTTTTAAGACTTAAAACAAGGTTCAGTTAGTCTTTGTAAAAGGCATTTGTAGAAAATTTGAAGAAAAGAATTTATGTTGTGAAACTTTATAAGTAATTGCATAGTTCTTCTCCTCTCACGTAAATATCCTAGGAGTTTGAGAAGAGATTGTAACGGAGCAGGACCCTCTGGAGCCTTCCTGAGGCAGACACTTCCCCCATAATCCTCTGCTTTAGCTCCTCTCTGAAGTACCTGGATACTAGTATCCTGTGCACATTTCCTGAGTTGTTTTACAGAAGTGTAACAAGTCATTTCTCTCTGTCTTTAGGAAATGGAGTTATTTTTTCCTTCGAGTGGAGTTTGTGGGCCAGCAAACACTGCTAAAGTTACCGATTGTACTACTTGTTGCATTGTTAAGCCCCATGCCATCAGCGAAGGTAAGTGCTGCTGTGTTGACTACAATATAGCCAGTACATTTTGCTAATAGGAGCTTATTTTGTTAATGTTTGTTTTTTCTTGATACATTTTATATATAGAAATTAAAGTATAATTTTAATATTTCCATTCATGTTTTTTGAAGGCACATGAATAAAGGTGACATAATATGAGGGCAAATTCTGTCTGAACCTATACCTTTCTCTTTGTATCTGAGCATTTCTAAAAGGTGTTCCTTGGGTTGCTGATTATGGTCATGCTCATCCTTGATTCCTTGACTTTTACTCTGCCTCCTCTCCTCCCAACCACATAACTGTGATTCACTTAATTCACTTAAACAGCACTCCTAATCTAAAACAGTATCTACCATATCTGCAGTATGCGCTTTCTGAGAAAGCTATAGAAACTTCTTTTGGTTCTCTGTATCTGAAACAAAGTTCTTTGACTGATGTGTGTGTGTGTGTGTGTGTGTGTGTGTGTGTGAGAGAGAGAGAGAGAGAGAGAGAGAGAGAGAGAGAGAGAGAGAGAGTTTGTACGTTTTTTCTTCATTTTCCTTCATCTGTTTGTTTTAGTCTGCTCAGTGTATTTTTGTCAGCCATCCCAAATCCTTTTGGAAATGAGATGGGGTATAATTTAAAAGATCATCCTTAAAAAACTAGAATATACTAAATAATAGATGAATGAATGGATTTTTAAAAATTTCGTTTTCTAAATATTATATGGGTTTAAATAATTTTTAGTCTTTAAAGATTAAAACTATATTTCATATACCCATATTTGATATATAACAGTAGAGGCATATGAGTTAAAGTGTAAGAAATTTTTGTTAAATCTAGTCAGATGGCAGAATACTTTATTTAAACTTTGATATTTCAAGGCATTTTTTCCTTTTTTTTTTTAAACCTCAATTTTAGGAATGCTTTAAAACCATTCTGAAATGTGTAATTAACCCAATTCAGCTTAAACTGTGGTTACAATTAAATACAGTTTGAAGTTTCATGTTGAATTTATGATTAGCTTTACTTGGCCCCCTTTCAATTACTGGTTTATGTTTCTTTTTCTGTAATGATCTGATTTCCTGGTATATTTAATTTCACCTGTGGTCTAGAAAAAGAGATTTTTAAAAGAGGAGTTATGAAGAGAGCAGCTGAAATGGAACAGGGAATGTTATCTTCTATTGATTGTCCACTCCCCCAAAGAAGGCCTGAATGGCTTGTTGATTAAGCAAGACTGAGTTTACTGCCTACTGCAGTAAGGAGATCACACCTGGATGGAGTCTCAGTGGACTTCACAATGGAGAGGTCATGGGCAGATATTGTAGAATTTCAGGTGTGACCTTGAGATATGTAAGGTGGGTCTGTCAGTGCAGTGATATGATTGAAATGGGGCAAAATTTATGACATAATAGTTTAGAATTAGTAGAAACAGTGAGGCAAGGATTTTAACCAAGTCTTAAAAGTATGCAACTGTTTGATGAGTGAGTTATTTGCCCAGTTGAGGGAATATTGTGAAAAGGGAACTGTTTGAATAGACTATTGTTGAGATAAATGGACTTTTGGGAGGTTCCTGAAGTGAACAATGAAGTTATTTAATGATTTACAGCTTTATCTTTGTGGGTAATAATTTCTTGGCACAAATGATAATGTCATGTGGATGTAGGCGGCCTTAATTCTTAGTCCTTTAGTTAATTTACATGGATGCGGTGATTCACTTCTGACTTCTAAGAGAGCTAGAAAAAAAGAGCTTAGTTTGTGGAATAGATGGTGGAAGAAAATAATAGGATATACTAGGGTATTTGCAGTCTTTTTACATATGTAGATTGAAATATATTTTGTCATTTGGGGACTCAGGTTTTAAAAGGGAAGAAAAACACGGTGAATTTTTCTGTTTTTTTTCTGATTTAAAAATTATGCAATGTGTTTGTTTTTGATGTCCTTAGTATTATTTATATGTAGTTAGTTTAATTCCATTGATAAAATGAATTATTTTTACTCTGAAATCAGGCTGTGTAGGTTTGTATTCTGGCTCCGCTACTTACTAGCCATGAGGATATTGGATAAATTACTTAACCCCTTTGTACCTTGTTTTCTCCTCTATAAGATGAGAATAATAGTATACCTTCTTCACAAGGTTTAAATGCACTTAATGTAATGGTTAGATGACTAAATGATTAAATGTAGAGATTAATGTCCTAAGCAGTGCCCAGCACTTACTTAAGTGCTACATAAGTGTTAGACATTATTACTATTATGATTACTGCTCTATTACTACTACCACTACGACTAATATCATTATCTTTTAATTTTTAACTAAAGGTGAATGACTCCTTAGAAACAAAGCAATAGTTTAAAATACTAACAAAATCCATCATCCATCAACCACAGAAAGAAAGAAAATCCCTATTAGTGTGTAAGGAACAAAATACTTTATTTTTCTTAAAGTCTGGGTCTAACTTAAGCCCATGAAGTAGGATCATTGCTTCCATCTAGTCGATTCAGCAGCTATCAGCAATTACATATTCTGATCGTCCATTACGGTTGGCACTGGGCAGGAGGTGGTAGCCAAATCTGGGAGAGCTGCTTTTGCCCTTGTAATGGCCAAAAAATTAGCCTTTTGAAGTATTAGAACCCTGAAGTTTTGTTGGAAATTTTCCTTTCTTATAACAGATTTCTGCATTAAACGATTTTACTGCATTGTACGATTTTAGTTTCCTCCTCAGTAAAATGAGTCACGATGGTTTAAAAAGTTTCCTCTCAGCCTTTAAACCCAGATATTCTATTATTCTGTGAAACTGTATTGAAAATTCTTATAAAAGAAAGTTTTATAAAAGAAAGTCCTAGATCAGGGGATCAGCAGACTATAGCCATTGGGCTAAGTTGGGCATTCTGCCTGGTTTTATAAATAAAGTTTTACTGGAACACAGCCATACTCGTTTATGGATTATCTATGGCTGCTTTTATTGCTACAATAGTAGGGTTGAGTAGTTGTGACAGATACAGTAAAACTTGAAAAGCCTAAAACATTAACTGTCTGACCCTTTACAGAAAGTTTCCTGACCTCTGTTATAGAGTGTATATTTTAAAATTGGTTCTGCCTAAATTTTAGCATATGTACTTAACTCTAAATTTTATTAATAAAATTTAAACTTGTTCACTCTGTCCAAATTTTTCCAAAGACGAAGACTTTAGAATGCTTTAAGCAGCCACTGAAATCTTTTCCCATCTTCCAAGTTATTGCTGTGAGAATGTTCTTCTTTTTTAATTTTAAATAACTTTATTGATGTATAATTTATATAACATAAAATGCACACATTCTAATTGTACATTTCTGGCACCGTAATACAGTGTCTAAAACTCTTAGAGTTAAGAAGTCCTTCTTAATGGATAAACTTGGTCCTGGTTGATGTCTCCTTGCAGACATTAGAGGATGAGTAGTTTTGATTGTTTGAATGTTACTGTGTGAAAGCAGGAGGATTGAATAGATTTATTCCAGGCTTAATTGTGTGCCTTTATGATTATAGTTTTTTTTTTAATCAATGACAAAGCAATGAGAAATCACGGTGTCTTTTATTGTTGGAAGACAGGGCTTGCTCTTCACACCTGACTGGAATAAAGAAACATCTGTTGCTAGGCAGCCAAAGCACTAGCACCTAGCAACTGTGATGTGTGCATCAGGAATCTTAGGCTCTCTTCAGAGCCTAGTGAAGTGTAGTACAAGCAAAAGATCTATCTATACTCAAATGTCTGAATTAGAAGAAACAAGAATATAGATAAAAGAATGGCAGAGAGTTCAGTGAAAATCCTACTGTACCTGGCAAGGATGATCATAGTATATAATATTTGGAATGACTGTTATAATTCTATGGCTTGACACTAATTATGTGGCCTTGAAGACATTCCTTGACCTCCTAAAGCTTCATTTTTTTGATCTGCAAAATGGAGGTGACAGAACCTACGTCATAAATAAGTTAATACATGTGATGCACTTGGAATAATTTGCGTAGTAGGTATACAATAAAGTGTTAGCTATTAACAGTAGCAGTTTTAGAGATTATATCACATGACACATTTTTTAAAAACCTGAAGTAGTTGTGTTTTAGTTATCTATTGCTTTATAACAACCATCACCAAACTTAGTTCCTTAAAAATGGTTTCTCACAATTCTGTGTATTACCTGGGCTCAGTTGGGAATTCTCCTGTGGTATACCTGGGGTCACTTGGGTGGCTTCATTCAGCTGGGAGCTCTGCTGGAACTGAAATGTACAAGATAGTTTCTCATCCTTCAGAGACTTTTTCCACATGGCA
Source organism: Balaenoptera acutorostrata (assembly GCF_949987535.1). Taxonomy (NCBI): domain Eukaryota; kingdom Metazoa; phylum Chordata; class Mammalia; order Artiodactyla; family Balaenopteridae; genus Balaenoptera; species Balaenoptera acutorostrata. Next base: position 130,155,940 of record NC_080064.1, on the reverse strand, counting down.
TCTCACCATTCAGTAGTCTATCCTAAGCTTCTTTGTGGCATGGTTGCTGGCTTCCAAAAGGAGCATTCCAAGATAATCTTCAGTGTGCAAGTGCTAATCAAGCCTCTGCTTGCATCATTATGAGAGGAATTACACAAAGGCATGAATACCAGGGATCATGATTCACTGGGGACCGCCAATGTAGCAGTTTCCCTCAAGTGGTATAAAGCATCCTAAGACCTTAACATGGTAGGAATGTGGTACTCGAACCCAAACCAGTGGTGGTGTGTAATTGGTATGCTAGACACTGCTTCTCAAACTTTAGTGTGCGCCAGAACCACTTGGGGGACTTTTAAAATGCATATATCTGGGCCCTAACTTCAGAACTTAGTTTAGTAAGTCTGGACTAGAGCCCAGAAATAAGCATTAAAATAGTCTCCCCAGGTTGTCCTGATGAACACCTAATGTCCAGTTTGAGAACCATTTATCAGAAATTTTGCGGACCGGGAACACCCTGCATTTCTTCTGGTGATCTGCCTTTATCAGAAGCTGGCCTTAGGAAATTTTATACCAAGTGGAAGATTCCTAGCTTGTTCTCTGTGGCAGGTTAATAGCAACCATGGGGAAGGTTAAGGAAGAGTCACCTTTTGGTTTTCAGTTATTTGTATGACTCTACAGGGGTAGTTCCCTGTGCTAGATTTCAGGTTGGTGAGAATTTCTTGGAGTGATGGAAAATTTGGGTATCCAGGGAACTCTGCTTTACCAAAGTAGCATCTCAAATACTTGTTTATTTCTATTTAGCAGTTGTTTAGCAAAAGTAACAGAAAAGTTTATCTGTGGCTAGGCAGTCCTTAGATTGACATTTCTCTCTAGTGAGATTAGAATGAAACCCATTTTCACTGAAGGAGCGCTAGAAGCAGTGTAACATTAAGGAAAGTGACTTCTAAGATCTCTCAGAAGTCTTAGTGTAGTTGTAAGCTTTGATAACTTTAGGACTATAAATGCAACAAACTTAGTAAATATCATTACAAAATTAATTTAAATTTCCTTTATAGTTATTCCATTTTTTGTATTTTGAATAATAAAGTTTTTGTTTTGCTAAATATTTAAAAAAGAAATTTATATAATTAACTTTCAAATCATATTTTATTATACATTTGTAGCATTTATACTTCTAAGTTACTGCACTAAGACTTGTGGGACATCCTATATATATATTACTTGAGGGATGATGTTTATTGGCAGAAGGATTATTTTATTTGAAAATAAGTTGGAAACTTCATTTTCCCATTCCTTTTTTCCAACTTTTTTGTATATTAGGATTCAGGAGTCACCTTTCAGGGAATGATGTTATTGAAGCAACTTGACACATTTGCCTTTGAGATATTGATCTGTTGACCTGTTAGATTCTAGATATGCACAGAGTCTTTGAGGAGGAACAGGATCAATGCAAGGTTAAATGCAGAACTTGGATGACAAAATACCACTCCGCTTGCCTATTTTTCACATATGTGACTATTAGAGGACCGTGTAATTTTAGATGTCATAACTAATGCTGAGCATGGCTAGAAATGGTCTAGACTTGAGGAAAACCTGTCTCAAAGAGTTTGCAAAGACAGTGTGTTCCCATTCTTCTGCCTTGGAGGAATCTCTGGTACTGGTTTATGTATCTCCTCCTAACTCCTCCTCTGCAGAAATGCCCATGTAATTGCACAATGACAGAAGGAAGACAGGACTTGCTTCCACTAGGCTGTGGTTCTGCTCTTCCGGCTGATTCCTTCCTCCAGCCCAGGAGCCGGACCCATCTCTGTGGAGCTGGGGTCCAGGGATTCAGGCCACATCGTGTTACTTTATCAGGAAATATTTAAAAACTGAAAAGCCACATGATCTCGTGTGGTAAGACTTTGAAAGATGATTCATGTTACATGACGGATTATAAATGCTGAAATTCTGACAGTATGATTGCAGTTGATTCTTATGAGGAAGAAAAAAGGCACATATCTAAAGAAAAGATGGTACCTTACAAAGGTGGAAAGCTTGGGTTTCCAAATGACATGTTAAAAGACGGGAGCAGTAGATACTTATGAAAAAATGCTGAAGGCACATGATTGCTGTAATTACTTTTTGAGTTGTTTAATAAATAGTACCCTGCTTTTCTACTTATTCGCACATCTTTCCTACTCTAGAAAGTCTGTGGTTCAAAGGTCTTGCTTGTTTTGGTGGTTAGTTCATTTGTAACCTGTTACCACCTTACATCGACTATACCTCTGTGTATGGTGGCTTGTGTGTGCCAAGTGGGAAGTTATTTCTCCACAGCCATTTTCATGGTGATCATCATGGAATAGCTTAGTTATCAAAGGACTGGTTTGCAATGTCTCTTCAGGGTAATCTTAAGGATATTCTTTCATTATTGAAGTATAGTTTATTTACAGTGTTGTGTTTCTGGTGTACAGCAAAGTGATTCAGTTTTATATATATATATATATATATATATATATATACATATATATACATATATATGTATGTATGTATATATATATATATATATATATACATATATATACATATATATGTATGTATGTATATATATATATAAAATTAAGGATTTTAGTTTAAGCAGATTGGAGAGAGCTCAGATGTGCTTGAAGTGTATCTTGAGATTTTTGGTATTGATTTATGCCCAGATTCTCTACTCTTTATTTTTATTCTTTAGAGTATCCTGGATTTGAGGGCAGGCAAACTTTAAGCCAAATCTTACTTAAGCATTAGGCTGAGTCAGAAGATGAAATTTCCAGTATGAGTTTTATGGTGTTTGGCTTTGTATGATGATAGTTTTCATTTAACCTGATTGCTATTAGTTAATGTGATTCAAAACACATGCCTCAAATTCTTAACAAGTATAGTGTGAGGATAAATTGGGTAATATATATAAAACCAATTTGAGATCTTTAGGAAAAGTCATCACTCTAAGGAAAAGTTCTTACATTGATACATAATTAAAGTTGAATGTTTGCTTTAGGAACTGTGTTCTTTAGGCATTGAAAATACCAGAATGCTCCTTTTTTTTTTTTTTTTTTTTTTTTTTTTTTAATTTATGGCTGTGTTGGGTCTTCGTTTCTGTGCGAGGGCTTTCTCTAGTTGCGGCAAGGGGGGGCCACTCTTCATCGCGGTGCGCGGGCGGGCCTCTCAGTATCGTGGCCTCTCTTGTTGCGGAGCACAGGCTCCAGACGCGCAGGCTCAGTAACTGTGGCTCACGGGCCCAGTTGCTCCGCGGCATGTGGGATCTTCCTAGACCAGGGCTCGAACCCGTGTCCCCTGCATTGGCAGGCAGATTCTCAACCACTGCGCCACCGGGGAAGCCCCAGAATGCTCCTTTTAAGGAATAGACATCAAAGAGATACAGAGGTGGGTCATGCTGAGTTTTAGCCAGGAATTTGTCTTGTTAACGTTTATTGGAATTTCTCTTGTATTAACAGAAGTAATATGCATTACAGAAAATATAGGAATACAGAAAAATGTTTGTTTTAAAAGTCACTTCTACCATTCAGAGATTCTGTTTACAATGTGGCATGTTCTTCCTTCTCTGTCAAACAGCTGAACACAACAATATGGATGAATTTCACAATCTTGAAGTTGAACAAAATAAGACATAGAAAGTTAGAAGCCATATGATGCTATTCATAAGTTCAAATATAGGCAAAAGTCAACTATGTTTTTCAAGAATGCATATGTAGGTAGTAAAGAAAAAAGAAGTACATGGAAAAGGTTATCCCAAAGTCAGGTAGTCTCTGAGAGGAGAGAGGGTGATGATTGGAGAGGCACACCCAGAGGGCTTCTAGGGTCCTGGCAGTGTTCTTATTTTTTTTTTTTTTTAACTGAGTGGCGGTTACCATATATGTTCACTTTAATATTATAAAACAGAGCATATCTGTTATATATTTTACCATAAAACATATACATTTTATATTTTACAGTAAATATTTAGAAATTGGGCAAGGCATAGGATAGATGGTATAGTATGTTCTTATTTCCTTAAAAACAAAAAGGCCATATCCATATATTTGTACATATGTTGAATATTTCTAGAAGAATATATAAGAAATTACTGACAGTGATTTCCCCTAAGAAGAAAGACTGAGATTCTGGGATGGGAGGGAGATTTACTTTCACCATATACCCTTCTACTTCCATTTTGCATGTTTTCCAATGAGGAATGCTCTTAAAAATGATGTGAGACAGGGTAGGGGAAATTAAGACCAAAAAGTCAAAACTTGAGAATTTAATACCTTTATGACTTCCTTTTTAAGATGATGCAGGTTTGGAGCAGAGGGATTAAGGAAGAATTGAACTGAAAATTAAAATCATAAGCTTTTCAGATAACATTCCCCTTTTTCATGGCCAGGAGGATGGTTATTGTGATATTCTGTTGTCCTCAGAGATCTTGCTCCCGGTCACGGTTCTCGAACTTTAGTAAGCATCCAGATCACTGGATCCGAATTGTTAAAATACAGATTCCTGGGCTATACCTTCAGAGTGTCTGACTCGGTACATCTGCATTTCTAATAAGTTCCCAGCTCAGGACAATGCTGCTTATGCAGGGATCACATTTTGAGAACCACTAGATGGCAAAGCTTCCCCCTACATAAGGACATGCTGGAAAATAGAACGAAAATGGAGGCCCATACCCAGTGCATATAGTATGTGCTTCCAGCAGACAAGGAGTAAGAGTTATATAAAATTCGTGGCCCATGTTGTGGCATTACGTCTGTTTTTAAGCCTGTGAGTGGCAACGTAGGTCTTGCCAGCCGAGGAAATCAGAGCCATTTAAAATCAACAGAAGAAACCATGTTCTTGTAGTAAGATGTCTAAATTTGTGATCTCCTTAACTGTGACTTTGGATAACTGGAATAAAGAAAATAAATGTTCATAATTTTGAAAACTGTGCAAAAGACAAGCTTTGAGAACCTTTTTCTTTATATGTCTTAAAAAAAAGGATACAAAACAACAGAGCCAATTTTAAGAAAGGGAAAAGATTTACTTTGTTTTGTTCACGTTAGAGTTTATGGATCCATGGTTTTGATTTACTTTTTCAGTCTTTTTCATTGTGCTTGCCTATAAAAGTAACAGATTTCCACTGATGAGTTATAACATGTATAGCACTTGTATAATTCATGAAAATCTCCTGCAAACATAAAGTCAACTTCCAGTGGGACTTGTGCTTACTCCACCCTCCAGAAGAGGGGCTGGCCTATTTTAAGATTAGGAAGGATCTCCCCCTACCTAGAAGTTGGCAGTATCCTGTGCCGTAAAAACATAACATTGCTTTGTGATTGTGTGATTAACTTGTTTTCCGTGGTAACCTGGCATTAACTTTGGACTTCTGATGACCTATTTGCCTAATACTAAATTTTCAGTTTCTCCCCTGTCAACCTGGTACCCTATTATGTTTTTCTTGGACTGTCCTTGTTTTAAAATTGTGCTCTTATTTTAGCCATGCTAGCTGTTCTTGGCTTCCTTTGCTATGCTGAGCCCATCCTTGTCTTCCCAGTAAGGAGGGGTTATTGATGGCCTTTTCCTGGAGATTTTAGATCCTGTGGGTCTTCTCTGTTGCTCCTGCGTTGGTGTGGAGCCTGCCTTTACTATTTTCTACTCACTTAATTACGTTATGATGAATTTTAATATACCAAGTTACCATATTGTGGGTACATCTGTAAAGCTATATTGGTTACTCTTTTTATTGCTTTGTAAGGAATTACAGATTGTGGTTGTTAGGACATTGGTAAGGGAAATGTGCATTTTAGATCTGGGTGTATGGTGCAAGTGCAGAATCAGAAATGCTATTAGATGAATTAGGTCTATATTTTATAAGCCTACTTGCTACTGGAATAAATTATGATCAGCTAATGAATTAATTTGAGATCTTTTAAGACTTAAGTGCCTTACTAGCTCTCAATTTAACAATTCTGCTGAATCCAAACTCTCATCTGCAGTTGATTTAATGTGATTCTACAATATTTTTGCTTACTAGCCAGCAAAAAATAATAACAGACATTTGAAGCCAAACTGATCTGTGGGTTTATCTTTTCATTGGATTAAAAATTACTGGAAGATTGTCAGTGAAGTGGTATTGCCTAGTAACATATTGCTGTCTAGGAAACAGAAAGCTTTTCCACCTGGCTTTTATGCCTAAATTGATTTGTTATGCATGTTTGCTAGGATTAGTACTAAATTCCTTCTGTTGAATTCAGTAATGCTTGTGATTTCTTTTGTATTTTGGCGTTGAAAATTAAACTCTTAAACTCTTATAATTTCTAGCTTTAACTTGGCTTTACACTAATTACATTTTAAGGAAACACCAGCCCTATTTTTTAGTTAAAATGTCTTTTATTTCATTAGATTTAAATTTTAAAAGAAATCAGATTTCTCCAATTTGATTTAAATTGGTTATTAATATTAAACACATCTGTTTATGTATCAGTTTTGTTAGTTCATGCATTCTTGGCTGTATCAAGATTAAAACTTTTCTTTCACAGATCCTACCCAAGTAAAATGCAAGATTTCTTTTTGACACTTTTTTATCCGCCATTTTTATATCTCACCCACCCCTATATTAGTATCAGTATTGTGGAGCGTATCATCCAGGTTGTGATGAGTTGTCTTGTACAACAGACTAGCTGCTTTTTTTTTTTTTTTAATTGGAGTACAGTTGATTTACAAAGTTATGTTAGTTTCAGGTGTACAGCAAAGTGAATCAGCCATACATATACATATATCCACTTTCTTCTAGACTCCATTCCCATATAGGTCACTACAGAGAGCCAAATAAAGTTCCCTGTGTTATACAGTAGGTTCTCATTAGTTATCTTTTATATATAGTGGTGTGTATATGTCAATCCCAATCTCCCAATTTATGTCTCCCCTCTTTCCCCCTTGATAACCATTAGTTTATTTTCTACATCTGTGACTCAATTTCTGTTTTGTACATAAGTTCATTTGTACCATTTTTTAAGATTCCACGTATAAGTGATATCATATGATATTTGTCTTCTTCTGACTTCTCTGACAATGTCTAGGTCCATCCATGTTGCTGCAAATGACATTATTTTATTATATATGTACCACATCTTCTTTATCCATTCCTCTGTTGATGGACATAGTCCATGTCTTGGCTATTGTAAATAGTGCTGCAATGAACATTGGGGTGCGTGTATCTTTTTGAATTATGGTTTTCTCCAGGTATATGCCCAGGAGTGGGATTGCTGGATCATATGGTAGCTCTATTTTTAGTTTTTTAAGGAACCTCCATACTGTTCTCCACAGTGGCTGTACCAATTTACATTCCCATCAATATCACCTCTCACCAGTCAGAATGCCATCATCAAAAAATCTACAAACAATAAATGCTGGAGAGGGTGTGGAGAAAAGGGAACTCTCCTACACTGGCTGCTTCTTTAATGTTGAGTTTTGTAAGTTGTTTTGCTCACCAAAATGTCCTTTTCATGGGCACTCATTTCTATGAATAAGATCTTGTTTTCGTCTGTTTATACCTTATTATTGCAAGGAGTAAGTTTAACATTCATAGTAAAGGTGTTTTTCAGGTTTTTCCACAGTATAAGGGTGGGTTCATTGGCTGCAAGGTTGCTTTCAAGTGTACAGTTTACTGTAGAGTATAGATATTATAATATCAAGGGAAGATATCACAACTCCAGGAAAGACCTTAACATCAGAATAAGTTATTTCTACAGAAAATATTTTTTGGTGGCAAAATTGAAACTACTAGATTATTAAATGTGAAAACCAATTTTGTCATAATTTTGAAGAATATTGTCCATTTACCTTGTTAACAACTTAACTTTGCTCTTAACTATTTTATCTCTATAAAACAGTCTTCTAGAACTACTAACGAATAGTAAAATGATCAATTGTTTCCTTTCTTTTTTCCTTCAAATTTGTTAAGCTTCAGAATGGTAAGAAGGAAGGAAACCTTAAATTGAAAAATCAGTAAGTTGGGTGATGATCTTCTGAACAATCCAAAATTTACTAGATATAAATTCTATATTCTTCTGTTACTGGTTTTACATTATATATTCAGAAGATCAAAAAAGATAAGTAACACACATAAATAAATGTATTTTTTGTATATTGTAGGAGAGGCAAACTCTTACCCTCCTAGTTTTTTTGGCTGGGCATGAGAATTAAATTGACATGAGACAGATAGATCAACAGGAGAAGAGCATACAAACTTATGGAATACAAGTTTTACATGATACAGGAGCCTTCATAAGGAAATGAAGACCCAAAGAAATAGAGAAAACCTACTTGCTTTTATATTAGGTTGAAAGCAAAAGAGAGACAATTGTGCCTATTATGGAGAAGTGACTAAACTATGTGGGGAGGTTAAAGGAAGATAAGAATTATTTTAACAAGGTCTGTTTGTATAGAGTTCTCTTGATCTCAGCTTCTTATCCTTAGTGATGAGAATGCTACTTTTCTTCTGGCATAGGGAGGACAACTTTCTTATGGGAATTTCCTCTCACTTTTAAGAGAAGGAAGGAAGGTCAGTATTTTTCTTGTATTTGCTGTCTTTAAAGTGCCTTAAGTCAAAATAGTATACCAGAGCAACATATTTTGGGGTGGTATGTTCTGAACTCTTTAATATACATGAATTATTTAATTGAATGATCTATACAAACCAATTAAATATTTTGCCTATTTTATTGTAATCTAACAATCTCAGATCATCAGGGGCAAGCAGAACTGTGTTTTTAAAATTCAGTTCTGTTACTTACTAGCTATTTGGGCATGTTGTTTAACCTTTTAGTAGAGAAGGTAAACATCTATAAAATGAACATTATAATAGTACTTTCTTCATAGGGCTCTTCAGAGGATTGCAGGAATAATATGACTAGCATGTACAATACACATGAGAGAGAAGACGAGCTGTTCTTCCTAAATTTGTTCTTCTACAGTGTAGGCTTGTTTCTGATATGTGACTGTCCTGTCAGAGACTGTATTTCCTAACTTTCCTTGTACGGCCATGTCACTGGGTTTATTGGAAAGGCTATCTCTCTTTCATTGAATTGCTCTTGCACCTTTATCAAAAATCAGCAGGGCATATTCATTTTTGGTTTTCTCTTCTGTTCCATTGATCTATATGTGTGCCACTCTGCCAGTACTACACAGTCTTGATTACTATAGCTACATAATAAGTCAGGAAATTGGGTAGATTGACTTCTCCTACTTTTTTTTGGAAATTGTTTGTTATTCTATTTCGTTTATTTTTCCTTGTAATATTAAAATAATCTTGTCTAGGGAGTTCCCTGGTGGCCTAGTGGTTAGGATTCTGGGCTTTCACTGCAGGGGCCTGGGTTCAGTTCCTGGTTGGGGAACTGAGATCCCTCAAGCCACGCAGCACAGCCAAAAAAAAAAAAGAAAAAAGAAAGTCTTGTCTATATTTACAAAATATCTTGCTGGGATTTTGATAGGAATTGTGCCAAACCCATTTATCAATTTGAGGACAACTGACATCTGTACTATGTTAATTTCCAAATCATGGACACTATATGACTCTCCGTTTATTTAGGTCTTCCATCCAGCATTTTGTAGTTTTCATATACAACTCCTGTGCAAGTTCTGTTATATTAACACCTAGTAATTTTTTTTCTTTTTGAGCTATTATAAATGGTATTATAGTTTTAATTTCAGTGTCCACTTATTTATTTCTAATATATGGATATATAATTGATTTTTGTATGTTTATCTTATGTCCTGCAACCTTGCTGAAATCTGTCATTAGTTCTAGAATATATTTTGTAGTTTATTTTCTTTTTTTAGATAATTATGTCATATGCAAATGAAGAGATATATATTTCTTCCATTCTGATATGCTTGCCCCTTCCCTTCCCATTTTCCTTTCCCTTTCCTTCCCCTCTCCCCTCCAATCTCCTCCCCTTTCCTCCCTTCCCTTCCTCTCACCTTCTCTTCTTCTTGCCTTATTGCAGGAGCTTGAACTTCCAGCACTGTATTAAATAAGAGCAATGAGAATGGACATTCTTGTCTTTCATTGTTAGGCATAATGTTAGCTGTAGTGGTTTTGTTGTTGTTGTTTTGTTTTTGTTTTTGTAGATGCTCTTTATGAAGTTCAGGAAGTTCCCATCTATTCCTGTTTTCTTCTAAGAGTTTTGATCATGAATGGGTGTTGAATTTTTTTGAATGTTTTTTCTGCATCAATTGATATGATTGTGTGATTTTTCTTCCTTAGCCTTTTAATATAGCAGATGACATTGATATATTTTTTTTCAACACTTGTTGTCCAAAAGAATTATAGTTCTTTTTATATATTGCTGAGTTCTATTTGCTAACATTTTGTTAAGGATTTTGCACCTGTATTCATGAGGGTTATTGATGTGTGTTTTATTTTTGTACTCTGATTTTGATATTAAGGTAATACTAGTTTTTTAAAATGAATTGGAATTATCCTATTTATATAAATTTATATTGCACTTTTTAAACCTAACATTGTATTTTGAATTTTTTCTGCACAATTAGATAAACTTTGAAAACATAATTTTAAAGTCTGAATAATAGTCAGTTATAGGAATATACTTTTCTTTATCTTTTTCTTGTTTTATTATTTATAATTAAAAATTTTATTATTAATAATTCTGTGGTTAACATTTTCCTATATAAATCCTTGTGAACACCTAAGTTATCCCTAGAATAATTTCAAGAAATTCTTACATCAAATAAAAACATTTTAAAGTTTTTAATAAATCCCAATTTATCCTCCAGAAAGAGGATAACAATTAAATATTTCCACAGCTGCATGTCTATGAGACTATCTGCTTCATTATATTCTTTTTTTAAAAATAAATTTATTTTTAAATTTATTTTTGGCTGCATTGGGTCTTCATTGCTGTGCGTGGGCTTTTTCTAGTTGCAGTGAGCGGGGGCTACTCTTTGTTGCAGTGCACGGCGTCTCATTGTGGTGGCTTCTCGTTGCGGAGCAGGGGCTCTAGGCACGTGGGCTTTAGTAATTGTGGCATGTGGCCTCAGTAGCTGTGGCACATGGGCTTAGTTGCTCCATGGCATGTGGGATCTTCCCAGACTAGGGATCGAACCCATGTCCCTTGCATTGGCAGGCGGATTCTTAACCACTGTGCCACCAGGGAAGTCCCTGCTTCATTATATTCTAACTTCCAAATACTATTGTTTGATTTAGTATGGTTTATTCTGATATTCTTATTATATGGTATTTATTCTTATTATATGGTTTTTATTCTTGTGCCACTCAACACTGTCCCAATCATTCTTTAGGAGAGTATTTGTAAATCTCCAAGATTTTGAATTTTGCTGTTAACCTTTATGGAAATTTTCTCATTTTATTATACGTTGGTCAAATTATATGGCCAATATAATTTCTACTTATTGTAGTTATGTAGATGGTATGTTTAGAATGTGCTTAATTTTTTAAAAACTGCAGTATTCTCATTAATATTTTTATTGAGTCTGTAAGAACTTGAGATGGTATTTTTTGATTTCTCTTTTACTTCTAATATTCTTTTTCTTTATAAATATGTTATGTGATGCATTTTATGTATATAGACTTGTGATATTCTAGTTTTAACTTATTTATTTATTTATTTTTGGCTGCTTTGGTTCTTCGTTGCTGTGCGTGGCGAGCGGGGGTTACTCTTCGTTGAGGTGCACAGGCTTCTCATTGTGATGGCTTCTCTTGTTGTGCAGCACGGGCTCTAGGCGCGCAGGCTTCAGTAGTTGTGGCACCTGGGCTCAGTAGTTGTGGCTCGTGGGCTCTAGAGTGCAGGCTCAATAGTGGTGGCACACGGGTTTAGTTGCTCCATGGCATGTGGGGTCTTCCTGGACCAGGGCTCGAACCCGTGTCCCCTGCATTGGCAGGCGGATTCTTAACCACTGTGCCACCAGGGAAGCCCTAGTTTTAACTTTTTTTTTTTTTTAATTTTATTAATTAATTAATTAATTTATTTATTTTTGGCCGTGTTGGGTCCTCATTGCTGGCTCTAGAGCACAGGCTCAGTAGACGTGGCACACGGGCTTAGTTGCTCCGCGGCATGTGGGATCTTCCCAGACTGGGGCTCGAACCCGTGCCCCCTGCATTGGCAGGCGGATTCTTAACCATTGTGCCACCAGGGAAGCGCCCCCCTAGTTTTAACTTTTTTATCCTAAGAACTTTTTCTCCTAATTTTCATTTTGTCCGTTGGTAACATTACTATGCCTTTGGTGTTTTGGTTTTGCTTGCTATATCATTATCATTAAATTTTCACCTTTAATTAATTTTACTTTCTATGTCATATAAATAGAACATAAATAGAACATAGTTGGGCTTTAGCATTTCACTCAAACTGAGACTATATATATATTTTTTTTTAAATTTTATTACAGTATAGTTGATTTACAATGTTGTATTAGTTTCAAGTGTACAGCAGAGTGAATCAGTTATACATATACATGTATCCACTCTGTTTTAGATTCTTTTCCCATGTAGGCCATTAAAGAGTATTGAGTAGAGTTCCTTGTGCTGTACAGTAGGTTATTAGTTATATATTTTAAAAAATTTTTTGGCCATGCTGCAAAGCATGTGGGATCTTAGTTCCCTGACCCAGGGATCAAAGCTGCGCCCCCTGCAGTGGAAGTGCGGAGTCTTAACCACTGGACTGCCAGGGAAGTTCCTAGTTACCTATTTTATATATAGTACTATATATAAAATAGAGACTATCTTTAAATGGGGGTTTATCAACTGATTGATCCTACATTTGCCATCTTATTTTTTGATTTTTTATTTCAAAAAACATTTTTTTACATCTTTGTGCATATGTGCCAGTGTTTCTTGTTTTTGTTTTTTTATTTTCTTAATTATTATTATTTATTTTATTTTTGACTGCATTGGGTCTTTGTTGCCGTGCGCGGGCTTTCTCTAGTTACGGCAAGCCGGGTCTACTCTTTGTTGTGGGGTGCGGGCTTCTCATTGTGGTGGCTTCTCTTGTTGCGGAGCACGGGCTCTAGGCATGTGGGCTTCAGTAGTTGTGGCACATGGGCTCAGTAGTTGTGGCTCACGGGTTCTAGAGCGCAGGCTCAGTAGTTGTGGTACATGGGCTTAGTTGCTCCGCGGCATGTGGGATCTTCCTGGACCAGGGCTCGAACCCGTGTCCCCTGCATTGGCAGGCGGATTCTCAACCACTGGACCACCAGGGAAGTCCCTATTTCAAAAATCTGATGTAATATATAATATAAAGTGTTACCTTGTCATTTTTCCCCTTGGGGGGGGTTTTACAGGCAAACTTTCTGTTTCAAATTCTGCTTAAAGTTTTACATATTCCTTATGAATCCACAGAAATTGTTCCACTGATGCACATGCTCATCTACTAAGACAGGGCTCGAGCGCTCTACAAAGTTCACCTCAAATATTTCTAGGAGTCTGTAGTGGGAGAGAGAGGCCTTGCTTTGTCAAGTGCTGTGTAAGGACCTCCTTCTTCCTTCTTTTCTTGCTCTGCTTCCCCTAATTTGTATCGCGATGTTTGCCAGGCACTGCTGGCTTAGACAACAGTGGCTTTCCTTCTCCTGAGGACCGGTGGGTTTGCCAGGCCCTGTTGTGCCTGTAGCTGGGTATTTCCCTGACCCTGTTACCTGCTTCTCATCAGTCATTGCAGCCATTTCATTTGGTGTGACCTGGGCACTAGCATTAGCCTTCTTGCGGCGTACCGGTGACACAATATTCTCTTTGAAACGAGACATGTAAAATGCTTGCATTTTAACAGTACGGCTAAAAATTAAATTCGTGCTCATTCTATAAGCAAAGCTATGCATCCTAACTCAGGCTATTCTTGGCTCTAGTACTACTCTACTGCTGCTATCATTAGCTAATAGTGCTGTTGTGTGCCCCTGGCTGTTCTAAGAATTTTACATATACAGACACATTACATCTTCATAAAAACCCTATGAGGTAAGTATTACCATCTTTTACAAACGAGGAAAGAAACTGAGACCATAGAGAGGTTAGGCTGAGATAGGCAAAGGAGAAGGCTCTTCAGACTGGATTATTTACCAGCCCTTACATCTGTGGCCTGGAGAGTAAATTGACACACTTGATCCCTGGCCAAATATATCATATGTAGTCATTGTTGATGGTCTTCCTGTCTGTGCCACACTGTGAGAGGTTTTACTCCTCTTTGGCAGCTGTAAAGAAAGAGAGAACAACTCGTTTTCAACTCTAGGTTATTATGAGCAATATAATCCTATTTCAACTCATAAGGGCTGCCTTTCAGTCTAAGTGGCCTTCTTTGCAGGGATGACGATAGGTAACAGAGCCAAATCAAGGCAGATCTGTTAACATTGATTCATTTACCCTGACCAGATACAGGTCAGAGGGAGAAAAAAATGGATTCTCAAAAATATATACTGTACTTCAATTTATGTATTTATTTAAAACTGGAAAAAAATCCCATCTTTTTATTTCCATCTTAAATTTAAGCCAGATTTTCACAGTAACTCTTGGGAGAAGCTTTTCCCAATCCCCAAGACTCTCATAATGTTGCTGCATTAATACCTAAAAAAGCCTTAGACATTATATTAGCACCTCATTATACCTGCTTGGGTGACCTAGGGTACCTTATGTGGTACCTGTGCATCCATCCTGGAGCATATAAGCCTGGTGCCCATTTGTTTTCTTCCAAGTGGTGCAAACCATGTGATGTTATGTGATTTAAATTGTGTGAAAACCTTTACTGTCCTTTTCATCTTATTGATACCAGTGAGTGTTAAAAAAGTGCCTGTTTCATTCCATTGCCTTGCAATTTTGTTTCCATTATTTGGTGCAAGTTTATTTTTATTTAAAATGTTAAGTCTGCTATTTCTAAAAATACTGTTTGAACTTCAATGTACCTGAATATTTTATTGTCAGTTACTTTTCTTCCACTCTCCAATCATGATCATTTTATGAACTTTATAGACAGAAAGAGAGATCTTCTAATCCCAGTTTTTGATCATTTGGCTATGCATAGGATTTTTTTCTGGGATATTTGCTGATTGTAATTCTTTTATCAGAATCAACACCCATCAGAATACCACAGCTTTCAAAAAGTACTGTTTCTTCTTTCTCCACCCTTTCTTCTACAACCTTTCTTTCTCAGGGTACAGTGTGTCACCTCCTATATAAAAATCCTACATAAAAAGGGGGGCTTAATGAGGACACTGTTGGTACAACTGATTGAAACCCAACTTAAATTCCCTATTTGTCTTACTTTAGGGCTGGAAGAATAGGGGTCTAGCTAGGCTTAGGGAGACTTGTTCAACATCCTTGTTCTCTCTGGCTTTCATATGTGCTTCTCTTTGACTATCAATTTCATGCTCGCAGATTAGCTTTTCACAGCACCTTGAGAGAGAGGTTGGGTTTCCAGCAATGCAAGGCTCATATACTTAGAAACACACTGGAAAGAACTTTTTTTTTGTTTTTTTCCCCCTGTTCTAGCTTAAAAAATTCCAGGGAAGGGCTCTGATTGGCTTGTGTCAATTCTAGGCCCATTCCTGGGTGAATTATTTTGCCTAGGGAGCAGAGTGCTATGATTGACCTTGTTTAGGTCTGGTGTACACCTTTTGACCATTGGCTGAGGCCCATGGTTATAGGGTCATATAAGAAGATGGCAACTCCCTTTCCAGTCAAATGGTTTAGTTTTCCTAAAGGAGGATGAGGGCTCCTAATTCCAGAAGAAGCAAGAGGTTTTAGACAGACAAAGTAATCAATGTCTGATACTGATGATTGGATACAGGGTGGCCACTTATTAAAAAGGCTTTAGAACAATTCAGGTAAAAGGTATCAGGATATGAACTGAGTATGTGAAAGAGTGGAGATGGAGAGGTGATTTGACATTCAAAACATTTAGGTAGCATTCATGGAGTTCTAAGCAAACTATTAAAAAACAAATTAACTATGCAAACACCAGCCCAATAAAATAAGCCATCTGCTTTGTTCGACCCTTTTGAACATGTTTGCTGTGGGGCATGCAATTTTACTTTTTCTTTTGCTACTTCATTTACATAGTTATTGTCATTTGTTCAGTCATCTGAACATTTTTTGTCTAGAACAAAGTAAAGGATTATGGTTATTGACACTTTGTCATTTCAAGCTGTTAAACACAGAACAGGTTTCTTAAATGCCTCTCTGTCCTGCCTCTGCACATAACCAACTGAATATAAAAGAAGCAGTATCCTTGACTCAGGTCTGACTGTTCTTGGCACAATGTCAGTGCTGCTTGGACTATAAATTTTATTGGTTTATTTGTGAATAGAATTATTCTGTTCAAATGTTACATCCCACAAGGCATAGTTTAATATGATTATAGATTTAGAATAGATATAGATTGTAGATTTCTCTTTGCATTGGTTAATGCATAGGACTAAATATTACTTTCATATCTAGATCAGGATTCTTTTTTTTTTTTTTGGATCAGGATTCTTATGTAATCATGTAAAATATTTTCTTTATTATAATAAATAAGACCTCTTTTAGGCATCCTTGAGATCAAATCTCATAAGTACTAAGAATTTATTTGCCTTTAAAATATGTTGACATTTGGACTGATGGTGCCGAAGCAACGGTGGGTAAAACTGGTGCCTTAGCACAAATCAGGATAGTGGCAACAGACTGTACTAGTAGTTAGTGTGTTTTTAACCATCTTGCATTTGCAGAAAAAAAGCCACTTTCACTTAAGAGTGTCCTTGATGAAACAATAACAATGATTAATTTTATTAATTTTTTACCCTCAAGTCAAAATATTTTTAATATTGTGTGAAGAAATGGGAAGTATACATAAAGCACTTTTTTTGTTTGTTTTGTTTAAATCTCACTCCAAATGAGGATGTTTCTTTTCTTTTCTTTTTTTTTTTTTAATTGGGCTTTGCAGAATTTTTTTTTTTTAATTTTATTTATTTATTTATTTATGGCTGTGTTGGGTCTTCGTTTCTGTGCGAGGGCTTTCTCTAGTTGCGGCAAGTGGGGGCCACTCTTCATCGCGGTGCGCGAGCCTCTCACTATCACGGCCTCTCTTGCTGCGGAGCACAGGCTCCAGACACGCAGGCTCAGCAATTGTGGCTCACGGGCCCAGTTGCTCCGCGGCATGTGGGATCCTCCCAGACCAGGGCTCGAACCCGTGTCCCCTGCATTGGCAGGCAAATTCTCAACCACTGCGCCACCAGGGAAGCCCCCATAAAGCACTTTTGATGCATACTGAAATATAATGCTATCTTTAGGAAAAGCACATGTACAGTTGTTTGAGTTGTGAGCTCAGCTAAATGCCTTTTTCATAGAATACCATTTTTACTTGAAAGAATGACTCACAAACTGTGGTCATTCAGATATGGATATTTGGCTGGCATTTTCTTTAAAATAAGCCTATCATTTAAAAGAAAGAACACCTGACAGTAGTTGTTGCCCAAGAAAAAAATCCAAAAGAAGATAAAATTACAAATAAAAATTAGAGTTAAGAACTTGGAAAACTGTATGCACCACCTTGAACTCAACAGCTTTCCAATACTTAGATTATTCTGATGAAATTGGTGGTATTTAACAAATGGGATTTTTTTTTTCTTTTGATGTGGTATAATAGAGAGTCATCATTTGGAAGGTCTGCATAACTCAGTGAATTAATATTTTCCAAATGATCAGTGTGTATGATGTTATAAAATCATGCATGGATAAAAGATTTATACAAAGTACAAGATTGACCAGTGGATTTTAATGCAACAGGGTTAAAAAAAATGTCGTTGGTAGAAGTTTGAAATTATATGTTGCAGTGAGCTTTTAAGAAACTACCACTTGTCAAGTAAAGAAGAATATATACAATTATATTACAGGCTATTAAAATACTACACCATTTTCCAACTAAATATACTTTAAGCAAACAACACATAACAGCAGGTTGAAAGTTGAATGCAGCTGCTTTTCATTAAATTAGACATTAGAGATTTTTTAAAATGTAAAACAATATCTCTCTTCTCACTGATTTTTTCATTGTTCTGGAAAACAGTCATTTTTCTCATAAAAATCGTATTTATGTTAAAATGTAAATATTTTTTGTTATATTTAAGTTAATAAATATTTTAAAATTTGCTGTTTAATTTATAATACAACAAATTTTTATCAATATAACCTATTTACATAAAAGTGTTTTAGAGTCTTTAATAATTTCTAAGAGCTAAGGGGTCCATGAGACCAAAATATTTGGGGAACTTCTGGCCTATAGGATAAAATTCAAACCTCTGTATGTGGTCCAAAAGTCCTTCTATCAGTGGCTTCTACCACCTTGCCTATGATCTCTCCTGTCTCATTTCCCCTCATCAAAAGAACTATGTTGTTTTACCTCTCTGTACCTTTGCTCAGTGCTCTTTTTGCCATGAATATCCGTTTTCTTTTAGCTCTCTGTCTAAAGTACTGTCTCCCAATGCCTCTTGGGACATTTATCTGTGTAATACTGTTTGCCATAAATTCTACTTTATTTGAAATTAATATAATCATTACAACTTTCTTATACTTACTGTTTGCATGGTATATCTTTTTCCATCCATTTACTTTCAGCCTACCTGTGTCTTCATATTTAAACTTGCTTTCTTATAGATATCATATAATTGGATCTTGTTTTATTAATCCATCTAAAATCTCGGCCTTTACTGATCTCATTTATGAGGGCTCCAGCCTCGTGACTCGAGCACCTTCCAAAGGCCCCACCTCCTAATACCATCACATTGGGCTACATATGAAGTTGGTTGGCACACAAAAATTTAAATCATAGCAAGGGGGAAAAGGAGGCAAGCCTTTACTTGTTACGATTGCAGGTAAATGAAAATGAAGATTAAATTCTAAGAGCTTGTGGTGGGGTAACTGAGACTGAGGGCATGAAGGTAACTGTTCAAAATACTTCAGGGCTTCAGAAGACACTGAGGAAAGAGTTAGAAGGTGGACTGATGGTGAGGGTGAGAGGAAAAATGGACCAAGTAGAAAAGAATAAATATATGGAAAAAGATATGAAAAAAAAGATTGCATATTGGAGGAGGGTGAGTCTATCCAGAGCTGGAATTGAAGCTTACAGCAAGGAACCAACAACCTTTTTCTTTCCTTTTTAAAAGGCTACCTATATCATGAGTATAATCACCTATATGTTTTTCTAATCAATTGCCTTTATTTTTTTTACATTTACCTTCAATTCATTAGGATTAATGTTTGTATGTGGCATGAGGCCAGTATGAACTTTTTTCCTCAAACTGTTAAACCAAAAAATTAAAAATTTTTTCCCTTCTCTAATTTTAATTACTCCTTTACAATTTTCTGGTATTTTCTAATTGTGCTCTGAAGAGCTTTAGAGTTTCTCAGACTTGGATCAGTCAGATAGCTATGATTGTTTTTTTCTTTGGTTATTTCTTTTATTAACTTTGTAATTCAATGAACAATATTTGTTAACTACCTACTACATGCTAGACACTATGCTAGTGTCACTGGAGATAAAATGAGTCCTAAAATGAACATGGCCCTTGCCTCAGGGGGTTATATTGTCTAGTGAGTTTTACATATCAGGCTTTCATATACATGTTCCTGTTTTTCTATTGAAACTTGCAGAAAGACAGTGAGATTTGGAGACCCACTAATTTTGTAACGTTGAGCAAGTTATTTGTCTTCTCCAAATCTTCATATATTCTCACCTTATGGTGGGATGGTAGCCCCTGTTTTAGTGTATTGCTTTAAGGATTAAGTGGAATAACTTCATATGAAAGGGCTCAGCCCCCAATAATTAATTTACTTTCTTCTTTTCTAACTTTTGTCTATACTTTTCCTATTGATAAAAGACCTGGAATTTTGGTTAACATTCCTGTGTCCGATGCCATCTGAGTGTTTGGTACAGATTACTAATAGGTTATCTAACTTCTCTTTCCTAACACTCTGTTGATATGACTTTCTTTAATATCATCATACCATCTTGCTTAAGCCAAAGGAGTTATCTTAGTTCCAAGGTGCTTAATCTCCTTTAATTCTTAACTGTCCCTGTATTCTAAGAATTTCCTCCTTCTTTTGATACTACTGTAATATTTTCCTTCTTTATTCTTTTGCAAGTATCCTTTTACATGTCCCCAAACTTTAGATATTTTCTCAAAACTCATTCCTCCCAACTCTTTTTTTTGCTTTTGGCCTTCTTTTTGTCAAACAAGTAGTCATCTATTCTCATCACTTCAGCTCTAACCTCTCTGTAGCCTAATTATATCTGTCTATCTATTGGAATACAACCCCATATTACCAATGTAGTATAGGGAGTTTATTAATTCATTTCTTGATGATTTTTATTGCCGTTGGGTATGCTGTCTTCTCAAATGCTTATCAGTGTTCTGCTCTAAAATTCTGTTTCTATGTCCAGAATCATTCACTTTTTTCTTAATTTGGTTTCTTAGCTTGTTTTCTTCTTAAAAGTGCTATCATTCTTCTAGTTACTTAGACTCAAAACCTTTATTCCTTCATGTTCATACTCTATGTTCACTTGAGTCTTGTTACTTTAGTCTTGTTACTTTTTGTTTGGAAATATCTTATATTCATTACTTCTTTATTTCTCTACTACTACCATCCAGGTCCAGTCAGCATAGTAGATGACTTCAGCGGCCTTTGCTATTCTTTCTATCCCTTATTCTTTTCTTCAGACCAGCTTGCCCATTATTATTACATTAGTAATCTTCCTAAAATACTGTATTTATCCTGTTTTCTCCTGTTCAACATTTTCAGTGATTCATTTCTTTTGGCAGTGTTTCTTTTGAAGGAAAAATTTTCTTGTGGATTCCCAGTGTTGACATAAAATATTTTAATTATAATGTAACTTAAATGTGTCCAAATATACAAGTAAATATAAACGTTTGCACATAAAACTGTATAACTAAACAGCTTACAAATTCATTAGAAACAAAACTATAAAATGGATAAAATTTAAGTTAACATTAATGTGACAAAAGATGTTTGCTGAAACTTAATCAGTAAGCTCAACATGAATATGGTACTAAGTGCTCTGAGTTTGGCATGGGCCTATTCTACTCTTTTTTTAAAAAAATTAATTAATTAATTAATTTGGTTGCACCTGGTCTTAGTTGCGGCAGGTGGGCTCCTTAGTTGCGGCATGTGAACTCTTAGTTGCGGCATGCACGTGGGATCTAGTTCCCTGACCAGGGATTGAACCCGGGCCCCCTGCATTGGGAGCTTGGAGTCTTAACCACTGCACCACTGGGCCTATTCTACTCTTGAAACTTCTGAGAAACCTTTGTTTCTACAGCATGTTATGGTATCATTTGGTCTTCACTTGGTACAAACATATCATTTGAGAAATAGATCTGTCCTTGTCGTTTTTTTTTTTTTCATCCCTCAGCCAGCTACAATTAAAATAGGCTATTTGGCAGCAGTAAGATAGTAAATAAAAATGCACATTCGGGCACTGATACTACTTGGTTTTTTGGGGTGATTAGGTGAGCATCAAGATGATCCAGAATATGGAGTGTGTGTGTGTGTGTGTGTGTGTGTGTGTGTATGAAAGAGAGAGAATTTTAGTTCACTTGAAAAAAAGAAACTTAGAAGATTTTTATAGAAGACTAATGGAATCTCAAAAATCAGTTCTAGACCTCCAGAGTCTACAAACACCATTATAAATGTTGCTATTCGTGGGATAAAGACCAAATTCCTCATGTTGACATCTAAGGCCTTTATCAATTTGGATTAAACCTCTTTCCCTTTTTTATCTTTTTCTTTTTTGACTTCTTAGTATTGTGTACACATATTCACATTTTTCCCAGAATTATGCCTTGTCTCTTTTTATACCTCTGTCCCTATATAATGCCATCTACCTATAGCCTTTAAGGGCCAGTTCATGCTCTCATATCCCCTTGAAGCTTCTGTTCCCCTCTTCAGTTATAATTTGATATTTCTCCTTCTTTGAACTCCTCCTGTGAACTCCTTCTGTATCTGGTACTTTAACATTTCATTCTTTTTTTGTAGTATTAGTTTAATTGTTTGATTTTCATGTTCTTTACATCACTAGCCCTCAGGGTCCTTACAGGCAATAGTAACTTAAATGTTTTTTGCATAATCTTCAAGATCATTGTTGGTATTCCTGAAGCACTTTACTAAGTGAATCAAATGGGATTACAGTATTAGGGGTTTAGTTTCCCTCAGAAGTATGTGATTCCTTCCTATAGAATGTAAGCAAAGTACTTTGATATAGAAAATTTGTGTTTCTCTAAAACTAAAATGCCTTA
Source organism: Balaenoptera acutorostrata (assembly GCF_949987535.1). Taxonomy (NCBI): domain Eukaryota; kingdom Metazoa; phylum Chordata; class Mammalia; order Artiodactyla; family Balaenopteridae; genus Balaenoptera; species Balaenoptera acutorostrata. Next base: position 130,133,659 of record NC_080064.1, on the reverse strand, counting down.
GAAATTTTATATTTTTTGCACTCATTTGTTCTGTATTTTCAGGACTGCTGGGGAAGATTCTGATGGCTATCCGAGATGCAGGTTTTGAAATTTCAGCTATGCAGATGGTAGGTAGTTTGCAATGAGTCATAACTTACTGAGGAACTGTGTTTTTTTATTGAAGTATGCTTTAAAATTTTTTACATTGAATTTTCTCTGTGCACTTGTGAACTCAGTGCATTAAAAATAAAAAGATATATTTGTTGAACTTGATAACCTTATAGTAAAAAAATATTTTTAAACTGATTTTACCTATATAATCTCTCACTAAGAGAACTAATATTCTAATGGTACATGTGTTTTAAACTTATAAAGCAGGTTTATATAATTCCTGGAACTTTAGTTGCAAAATAAATGCAGACTGAAACAATACATTTAGTTCCTCCAAACAAAATATAGAATCAAGCTAAGTAGTTATAATGAATTTTCTGTTGTCTGGATTTGTGACTAAGAAGAGAATCAATTCAGATTTTTCCCAGGACCTTTGCTGGTTTCTGGAGTTTGCCTCAGGATCTTCTTTGGAGTTAGCACATTTCAGCCCCTCTCTTGGCAGTCACACCACTGGATCTCCGGAGCCCACAATCATTCAAAATTGCCCTGCTGTCACATTTCTAGGAAACCCTTCACTGAAGAAACGATATGAACTTCTATAGAGTCCTTCTATATCTTTGTGCTATACTTATCAGTGCATTTGACAATAAATTGGGCACAAATTATTATAGGAATCATAAATAATTTATATTGTACAATTTTGTTGTTGTTTCTTTTTTCCTCTTTTTCTTGCATTAATGGGGATTTTTTTTTAATGATTCCATTTTATTTACACTATCGATTTATTACTTATACGTCTAAAAATTTTTTTAGTGTTGTTCTAGGGTTTAAAATCATCTTTAATTAGTCTATCTTCACATTTTACAATTTTTGAAGGCCAGCAAGTTTGCGTTATAATGACAGTGAAATGCCAGTTTTGGAAAGAATTTTCTTACCAATATAATTTATTTGCTCTTTTTCTGAAAAGGAACTGCTTTTGATTTCTATGAAGTCTTAGGATCACCCAAAATCAGAGGTCAGGGCACTAACTGAGGTTCTGCCTATTTTGTATCCTGGATTGGTGGGAATGATAATAAGCTGAGAAAAGGTCAGAAATATCAGCTAGTTTACAGAGTTATCAGGCACAACTTGGAGACTGATGAGGAAGTTAATAATTGAAGAATCTTACCCAGGACTATAATGAAATTGTTAGCCAAAACGTTCTCAAATTATTAGCTTGGTGATGTAGTCACAGGGTTATAGGACCTAAGCCTCCTTAAGTAGTAATCCTTGTGGAAATTTTAGAATTAATCATTGATCTAACTCTAGGCCTACAACCTAGAATAGTGATTGTCCATAGTAGGTGCTCAGTGAAAAAAAATAATTTAAAAAAAAGAATCGATTGAACTTATGGGGGAGGCATGGTAGTTTAGTGGCAATCGTGTCGTGATTTTTGGAATCAGAAAGCTCTATTTCTGAATCATGTGTCTTCTGCTTTCTAGGTATGTGAACTTGGCCAGATTTTAAGCATTCTTATCTTCAGTTTTCTCAGCTAGGCAATGAGAATATTATTTGCCTCAATGGATTATTTCATGGAATAAATGAAATACCCCTACACAATACTTTGTAGAATTTCCAGTACAAGTTACTAAGTATTTAATAAATTATATTTTCTGTTATTTTATGGTATTAGTAATATAACAATTTGTATGAATATCAAATAATATACTGAAATCAAACAAAATTCCCTCCCTGTAATAGTTACGTTGCCTATGAAAATAAATCTTCCTAGTTTGAACTATTGTCTGGGTAGACAGAAACTTCTTAGTGATCTTCAATCCTGGCAACAATAAAGAAGCAAAGTAGGGAGGAAAACAAAATTGGGAAGTCTGAGGCTATTTTTTTAAAAATTTAAGGTTCTGGTTCTTGAGATGGTAGAACTTAATGAAATTTTATTTCTAAGTTTGAATCCAGCCTGGATAAGAATGACTCTTTGTAGGTTTACCTTATTAGCATATTCTGACAATTCTTTTTGAAGAGTAGTAGGATTTCCAGATGAATGGTGTCAGTGCTTTATGATGAGCCAGACTAGGGATTTTTCTGAATGCTTGGGAGGAAAAGGGTATTATTTCCAGCCCCCTCTACAAAATTTGAAGAACTTTTCTTTAGTAGTATTTCTTTTTAAAAAAATTTTTTAAATTTATTTTTATTTATTCATTTATTTTTACATCTTTATTGGAGTGTAATTGCTTTACAATGTTGTGTTAGTTTCTGCTGTACAACAAGGCAAATCAGCTATATGTATACATATATCCCCATATCCCCTATCTCCCACCCTCCCTATCCCACCCCTCTAGGTCGTCACAAAGCATCGAGCTGATCTCCCTGTGCTTCTTATTTGTGCACTAATCTATCGATAAACAACATTACATTGTATAGATACATAAGTCGTTTCTGTACCAGGAATGAGGTTTTATTCAGCGAGGTAGAGTGTAGTGGTTGAGAGTACTATCAGTGGGATCAGACTGCTTAAGATGGAATGCCAAGTACTGAAGGCTACATAACCCCTCTGAGTCTTCACCTCATCTGTAAATGGGGGCTGTTAACTTTACTTACCTTGTAGGATGGTTTTTACGATTAAATGAGATGATGTACCTACAGGACCTAGAACAATGCTTGATATATTTAAGTACTCAAATGTTATAAATAATTTTTTATTTTTGATAAACAATAATTTGTTATTGATGAGCTGAACTTTAACACTTTTTCTTCAAAGACTGTTTAATTTGTTCAAGGTTTACATTTTAAAGGAAATATATCCAAGAGATCATAAATGTTGAGTGCTAAGTGTGGCTCATTCTATTTTGTTGGTTGGCTTATTTTTTTTTTTTTTTAATATAGTTCAACATGGATCGAGTTAATGTTGAAGAGTTTTATGAAATTTATAAAGGAGTCGTGTCTGAGTATAACGTAAGTATTGAAATAAATGTAAAGCATTGGTACTGAAAACAACTTGTGTATCTCAAATCCTGTAGATCTCAGTATAATTTATAATCATAAAAGTATAGCTTGAAGTATTCATGATTCTGCCAATTGCCAACTGATCATACCAGTGACTGAGGCATTTTTTATCCCTCAGAGCCACTGGGTCAGTTTTTAAAATATGATGCTATTTTATTTATGAAACAAAAAATATACAGGAATCGAAAAAACACTTTGCTGAGATATTGACACATTTTGATATTATCTATGAACATTATAATATTCTCAGGGTGGAAGACTGTCCAAAATGCTTTAAAAAATTGAGAGCAAATAGTTCTTAATGTAACTTCATAGCGGTAGTTAGTGTCTACTTAATGATACAAATGCAGATAGAATCATCTGACAATGCGATGGAGACTGAAGAAATGGTAAGACTTAAAGGGAGTTGTTTAGAGGGCAGTGAAATTCGTTCTTGAAAACAAGACTATATTCAGATAAACTGAATGTTGTTTCTTAAAATAATACATGATAGATATTTAATCAAAGTTAGTTTCCTTCCCCTTTTATCAAATTAGATACATTTGTGCTGGTGGCCTGCCTCATCACCCACATTGTTTTATAGAGACTTTTGGCTTTTTTTTTTCTTTGCATAAAGTTCACTATTCCTGACTATGAAACTAGGTTCCCCTCTCCTCACTTCTCTATGCCCTTTCCTTTCAACCTACTTTAAAAAAGGAAAAAGGAGCTGGTCCAAGAAATGACCTGAGCCTTTGTCTTATTTAGCCCTACACAGTAAAGACCAATAATGAGATATTATATTTTGCATTCAGCATACTGGTAGTGATCCACCCTTCTTTAGAGGAACCAGAGTGTTCTTTTGCTATAGGTTATCGAACTTTAATCTTGTTAGCTTCCTCATTTTAGAGTTATGCCCTTTTCTTAAATGGAAGAAATTTTAAAATGTGTTCTTATCTTTTTTATTAATTTATTTTTATATTTTTAAAATTTTCATTTTATATTGGAGTATAGTTGATTTACAATGTTGTGTCAGTTTCAGGTATACAGCAAAGTGATTCAGTTATACATATACATATATCTATCCTTGTCCAGATTCTTTTCCCATTTAGGTTATTACAGAATATTGAGTAGAGTTCCCTGAGCTATACAATAAGTCCTTGTTGGTTATCTATTTTATATATTGTAGTGTGTGTATATGTTAATCCCAAATTCCTAATTTATCTCTCCCCCCCACATTTCCCTTTTGGTAACAATAAGTGTGTTTTCTAAATTTGTGAGTCTGTTTCTGTTTTGTAAATAAGTTCATTTGTATCATTTTTTTAGATTCCACATATAACTGATATCATACGATGTTCGTCTTTTTCTGTCTGATTATGCTACAATTTTTGATGACTATTTGTATGCTTTCTAATTAAATATATTCCCTCATCTCAAATTCTTAGGGCTTATGAAATTAGCTATTATCTATTATTTTTATTTTTTTAACATCTCTATTGGAGTATAATTGCTTTACAATGGTGTGTTAGTTTCTGCTGTATAACAAAGTGAATCAGCTATACGTATACATATATCCCCATATCCTCTCCCTCTTGCATCTCCCTCCCACCCTCCCTATCCCACCCCTCTAGGTGGACACAAAGCACCAAGCTGATCTCCCTGTGCTATGCGGCTGCTTCCCAATAGCTATCTGTTTTACATTTGGTAGTGTATATATGTCCATGCCACTTTCTCACTTCGTCCCAGCTTACCCTTCCCCCTCCCCGTGTCCTCAAGTCCATTCTCTATGTTTGTGTCTTTATTCCTGTCCTGCTCCTAGGTTCTTCAGAAACTTTTTCTTTTTTTTTAACATTCCATACATATGTGTTAGCATATGGTATTTGTTTTTCTCTTTCTGACTTAGTTCACTCTGTATGACAGTCTCTAGGTCCATCCACCTCACTACAAATAACTCAATTTCGTTTCTTTTTATGGCTGAGTAATACTCCATTGCATATATGTGCCACATCTTCTTTATCCATTCATCTGTCAATGGACACTTAGGTTGCTTCCGTGTCCTGACTATTGTAAATAGAGCTGCAGTGAACACTGTGGTACATGACTCTTTTTGAATTATGGTTTTCCCAGGGTATATGCCCAGTAGTGGGATTGCTGGGTCATATGGTAGTTCTATTTTTAGTTTTTTAAGGAACGATACTGTTCTCCATAGTGGCTGTATCAATTTACATTCCCACCAACAGTGCAAGAGAGTTTGCTTTTCTCCACATCCTCTCCAGCATTTATTGTTTGTAAATTTTTTGATGATGGCCATTCTGACCAGTGTGAGGTAATACCTCACTGTAGTTTTGATTTGCATTTCTCTAGTGATCAGTGATGTTGAGCATCCTTTCATGTGTTTGTTGGCAGTCTGTATATCTGCTGCCCATTTTTGGAATGGGTTGTTTGTTTTTTTGATATTGAGCTGCATCAGCTGCTTGTAAATTTTGGAGATTAATCCTTTGTCGTTGCTTCATTTGTAGATATTTTCTCCTATTCTGAGGGTTGTCTTTTTGTCTTGTTTATGATATCCTTTGCTGTGCAAAAGCTTTTAAGGATCATTAGGTCCCATTTGTTTAGTTTTGTTTTTATTTCCATTTCTCTAGGGGGTAGGTCAAAAAGGATCTTGCTGTGATTTATGTCAAAGAGTGTTCTGCCTATGTTTTCCTCTAAGAGTTTTATAGTATCTGGCCTTACATTTAGGGCTTTAATCCATTTTGAGTTTATTTTTGTGTATGGTGTTAGGGAGTATTCTACTTTCATTCTTTTACATGTAGCTGTCCAGTTTTCCCAGCACCACTTATTGAAGAGGCTGTCTTTTCTCCATTGTATATGCTTGCCTCCTTTATCAAAAATAAGTGACCATATGTGTGTGGGTTTATCTCTGGGCTTTCTATCCTGTTCCATTGATCTATATTTCTGTTTTTGTGCCAGTACCATACTGTCTTGATTACTGTAGCTTTGTAGTATAGTCTGAAGTCAGGGAGCCTGATTCCTCCAGCTCTGCTTTTCTTTCTCAAGATTGCTTTGGCTATTCGGGGTATTTGGTGTTTCCATACAAGTTGTGAAATTTTTTGTTGTAGTTCTGTGAAAAATGCCATTGGTAATTTGATAGGGATTGCATTGAATCTGTAGATTGCTCTGGGTAGTAGAGTCATTTTCACAATGTTGATTCTTCCAATCCAAGAACATGGTATATCTCTCCACCTGTTTGTATCATCTTTAATTTCTTTCATCAGTGTCTTACAGTTTTCTGCATACAGGTCTTTTGTCTCCTTAGGTAGGTTTATTCCTAGGTATTTTATTCTTTTTGTTGCGATGGTGAATGGGACTGTTTCCTTAATTTCTCTTTCACATTTTTCATCATTAGTGTATAGGAATGCAAGAGATTTCTGTGCATTAATTTTGTATCCTGCTACTTTACCAAATTCATTGATTAGCTCTAGTAGTTTTCTGGTAGCCTCTTTAGGATTCTCTATGTATAGTATCATGTCATCTGCAAGCAGTAACAGTTTTACTTCTACATTTCCGATTTGGATTCCTTTTACTTATTTTTCTTCTCTGATTGCTGTGGCTAAAACTTCCAAAACGATGTTGAATAATAGTGGTGAGAGTGGGCAACCTTGTTGTTCCTGATGTTAGTGGAAATGGTTTCAGTTTTTCACCATTGAGAATGATGTTGGCTGTGGGTTTGTCGTATATGGCCTTTAGTATGTTGAGGTAGGTTCCCTCTATGCCTACTTTCTGGAGTGTTTTTATCATAAATGGGTGTTGAATTTTGTCAAAAGCTTTTTCTGCATCTATTGAGATGATCATATGGTTTTTTTTTTTATTAATACAGTTTTTCACACTGGTTGATTTGCGTATATTGAAGAATCCTTGCATTCCTGGGATAAACCCCACTTGATCATGGTGTATGATCCTTTTAATGTGCTGTTGGATTCTGTTTGCTGGTATTTTGTTGAGGATTTTTGCATCTGTGTTCATTAATGATAGTGGCCTGTAGTTTTCTTTGTTTGTGACATCTTTGTCTGATTTTCGTGTCAGGGTGATGGTGGCCTCGTAGAATGAGTTTGGGAGTGTTCCTTCCTCTGCAATTTTTTGGAAGAGTTTGAGAAGGATAGGTGTTAGCTCTTGTCTAAATGTTAGAATTTGCCAGTGAAGCCATCTGGTCCTGGGCTCTTGTTTGTTGGAAGATTTTTAATCACAGTTTCAATCTCAGTATTGGTCTGTTTATATTTTCTGTTTCTTCTTGGTTCAGTTTTGTAAGGTTGTGCTTTTCTGAGAATTTGTCCATTTCTTCCAGGTTTTCTAATTTATTGGTATATAGTTGCTTGTACTAATCTCTCATGATCCTTTGTATTTCTGCAGTGTCAGTAGTTACTTCTCCTTTTTCATTTCTAATTCTATTGATTTGAGTCTTCGCCCTTTTTCTCTTGATGAGTCTGGCTAATGGTTTATCAATTTTGTTTATCTTCTCAAAGAACCAGCTTTAACTTTTATTGATCTTTGCTGTCGTTTCCTTCATTTCTCTTTCATTTATTTCTGGTCTGATCTTTTTGAGTTCTTTCCTTCTGCTAGCTTTGGTTTTTTTTTGGTTCTTCTTTCTCTAATTGCTTAAGGTGTAAAGTGAGGTTGTTTATTTGAGATTTTTCTTTTTCCTTGAGGTAGGATTGTACTGCTATAAACTTCCCTCTTAGAACTGCTTGTGTGCATCCCATAGGTTTTGGGTCATCGTGTTTTCATTGTCATTTGTTTCTAGGTGTTTTTTGATTTCCTCTTTGATTTCTTCAGTGATCTCTTGGTTATTTAATAGTGTATTGTTTAGCCTCCATCTGTTTGTATTTTTTACATATTTTTTTCCTGTAATTGATATCTACTCTCATAGCGTTGTGGTCGGAAAAGATACTTGATACGATTTCAATTTTCTTAAATTTACCAAGGCTTGATTTGTGACCCAAGATATGGTTTATCCTGGAGAATGTTCCATGAGCACTTGAGAAGAAAGTGTGTTCTGTTGTTTTTAGATGGAATCTTCTATAAATATCAATTAAGTCCATCTTGTTTAATGTGTCTTTTAAAGCTTGTGTTTCCTTTTTTATTTTCATCTTGGATGATCTGTCCATGGTGAAAGTGGAGTGTTAAAGTCCCCTACTATTATTTTGTTATTGTTGATTTCCCCTTTTATGGCTGTTAGCATTTGCCCTATGTATTGAGGTGCTCCTATGTTGGGTGCATAAATAGTTACAATTGTTATATCTTCTTTTTGGATTGATCCCTTGATCATTATGTAGTGTCCTTCTTTGTCTCTTGTAATAGTCTTTATTTTAAAGTCTATTTTGTCTAATATGAGAATTGCTACTCAGGCTTTCTTTTGAATTCTGTTTGCATGGAATATCTTTTTCCATCCGCTCCCTTTCAGTCTGTATGTGTCCCTAGGTCTGAAGTGGGTCTCTTGTAGACAGCCTATATACGGGTCTTGTTTTTGTATCCATTCAGCCAGTCTGTGTCTTTTGGTTGGAGCATTTAATCCATTTTCATTTAAGGTAATTATCGATATGTATGTTCCTATTACCATTTTCTTAATTGTTTTGGGTTTGTTATTGTAGGTATTTTCCTTATCTTGTGTTTCCTGTCTAGAGAAGTTCCTTTAGCATTTGTTGTAAAGCTGGTTTGGTGGTGCTGAATTCTCTTAACTTTTGCTTGTCTGTAAAGGTTTTAATTTCTCCATTGAATCTGAATGTGGTCTTTGCTGGGTAGAGTAATCTTTTTTTTTTTTAACATCTTTATTGAAGTATAATTGCTTTACAATGGTGTGTTAGTTTCTGCTATATAACAAAGTGAATCAGCCATACATATACATATATCCCCATATCTCCTCACTGTTGCATCCCCTCCCACCTGGGTAGAGTAATCTTGGTTGTAGGTTTGTCCCTTTCATCACTTTAAATCTGTCCTGCCACACCCATCTGGCTTGCAGAGTTTCTGCTGAAAGATCAGCTGTTAACCTTATGGGGATTTCCTTGTATGTTATTTGTTGCTTTTCCCTTGCTGCTTTTAATATTTTTCCTTTGTATTTAATTTTTGATAGCTTGATAAATATGTGTCTTGGCGTGTTTCTCCTTGGATTTATCTTGTATGGGACTCTCTGCGCTTCCTGGACTTGATTGACTATTTCCTTTCCCATATTAGGGAATTTTTCAACTATAATCTCTTCAAATATTTTCTCAGTCCTTTTTCTCTTCTTATTCTGGAACCCCAATAATTTGAATTTTGGGGCATTTAATGTTGTCCCAGAGGTCTCTGAGAATGTCCTCAATTCTTTTCATTCTTTTTTCTTTATTCTGCTCTGTGGTAGTTATTTCCACTATTTTATCTTCCAGGTCACTTATCCGTTTTCTGCCTCAGTTTTTCTTCTATTGATTCCTTCTAGAGAATTTTTAATTTCATTTATTGTGTCGTTCATCATTGTTTGCTGTTTATTTCTTCTAGGTCCTTGTTTAACATTTCTTGTATTTTCTCCATTCTATTTCTATGATTTTTATCATCTTAACTATAATTACTCTGAATTCTTTTTCTGGTAAACCGCCAATTTCGTCTTCATTTGTTTGGTCTGGTGGGTTTTTACCTTGCTCCTTCATCTGCTGTGTGTTCTCTGTCTCCTCATTTTGTTTAACTTACCTTGCTTGGGGTCTCCTTTTCGCAGGCTGCAGGTTTGTACTTCCTGTTGTTTTTGGTGTCTGCCCCCAGTGGCTAAGGTTGGTTCAGTGGGTTGTGTAGGCTTCCTGGTGGAGGTGACTGCTGCTTGTGTTCTGGTGGATGAGGCTGGATCTTGTTTTTCTGATGGGCAGGACCACATCCGGTGGTGTGTTTTGGGGTGTCTGTGAGCTCATTATGATTTTAGGCAGCCTATCTGCTAATGTGTGGGGTTGTGTTTCTGTCTTGCTAGTTGTTTGGCATGGCATCCTGGTCGTTGAGTGCAGCTGGTCATTCAGTGGAGCTAGGTCTTAGCGTTGAGACAGAGATCTCTGGGAGAGCTTTCGCCGATTGATATTACGTGCGGCTGGGAGGTCTCTGGGGGACCAACGTCCTGAAGTCGGCCTCACACCTCAGAGGTTCAGGCCTGACACCTGACCGGAGCAACAAGACCCTCCCAATCACATGGCTTAGAAGAAAAGGGAGATAAAAAAAGAAAGAAAGAAAAACTAAATAAATAAAATAAAATAAATTATTAAAATACAAATATTAAAATGTAATAAAAAAAACCAAAAGAAAGAAGAGAGCAACCAAACCAAAACTAATCCACCAATGATAACAAGCGCTAAAAACTATACTTAAAAAAGAACGAGAAAAAAACGGACAGAACCCTAGGACAAATAGTAGAAGCAAACCTATACAGACAAAATCACACAAAGAAGCATACACATACACACTCTGAAAAAGAGAATAAGGAAAGGAAAAAGAAAGAAAAAAAATATATAAAAGGAAGGGAGCAACCAAATCAATAAACAAATCTACCAATGATAATAAGCTCTAAATACTAAACTAAGATAAACATAAAACCAGAAACAAATTAGATGCAGAAAGCAAACCCCAAGTCTACAGTTATTCCCAAAGTCTACTGCCTCAGTTTTGGGATGATTCATTGTCTATTCAGGTATTCCACAGATGCAGGGTACATCAAGTTGGTTGCAGAGATTTAATCCATTGCTCTTGAGGCTGCTGGGAGAGATTTCCCTTTCTCTTCTTTGTTCGCACAGCTCCTGGGGTTCAGCTTTGGATTTGGTCCCGCCTCTGCGTGTAGGTCGCCCTCTGGCATCTGTTCTTCACCCAGACAGGATGGAGTTAAAGGAGTGGCTGATTAAGGGGTTCTGGCTCACTCAGTCCAGGGACAGGGAGGGGTACGGAATGCAGGGCGAGCCTGTGGCAGAGGAGGCTGGTGTGACGTTGCACCAGCCTGAGGTGCACCGTGTGTTTTCCCAGGAAAGTTATCCCTGGATCACGGGATCCTGGCAGTGGTAGGTTGCACAGGCTCCCGGAAGGGGAGGTGTGGATAGTGACTTGTGCTTGCACCCAGGCTTCTTGGTGGCTACATGAGCAGCCTTAGCATGTCATGCCCGTCTCTGCTGTCTGCACTGATAGCCGCGGTTCGCGCCCTCCTCTGGAGCTCATTTAGGCAGTGCTCTGAATCCCCTCTCCTCGTGCACCCGAAACATATGTCTCTTGCCTCTTAAGCAGGTCCAGACATTTTTCTGGACTCCCTCTCTGCTAGCTGTGGCACACTAGCCCCCTTCAGGCTGTGTTCACGCAGCCAACTCCAGTCCTCTCCCTGGGATCTGACCTCTGAAGCTGGAGCCTCAGCCCCCAGCCCCCAACCGCTCCAGCAGGTGAGCAGACAAGCCTCTCAGGCTGTTGAATGCTGGTCGGCACCGATCCTCTGTGTGGGAATCTCTCCGCTTTGCCCTCTGCACCCCTGTTGCTGCGCTGTCCTCTGTGGCTCCGAAGCTTCCCCCCAGCCCACCCCCCGTCTCCACCAGTGAAGGGACTTACTAGTGTGTGGAAACTTTTCCTCCTTCACAGCTCCCTCCCAGAGGTGCAGGTCCCGTCCCTATTCTTTTGTCTCTGCTTTTTCTTTTGCCCTACCCAGGTACGTGGGGAGTTTCTTGCCTTTTGGGAAGTCTGAGGTCTTCTGCCAGCGTTCAGTAGTTGTTCTGTAGGAGTTGTTCCACATGGAGATTTTTTTTTTTGATGTATTTGTGGGGAGGACGGGTATCTCCACATCTTACTCCTCTGCCATCTTGAAGGTCCCCCACCCCATTCTTACCTTAACATCATTTATTCAACCAGTGACAGATGTTTTCCATTTCTTAAATCTTCCTTTTTTACATTTTCCTTCTTTTGTGTGTTTGATTGACTTTTAAAAAAATATGGTTAGAAGCAACTACCTTTATTAATGCACATTATATTATAGTTTTATTGTATATAAGATGAAGAGACTCATGGAGGCATATCTCACAGTAGCCTTGATCCTGAGTTACATTCTCATACAACATTAGATAGTGTTGAATTTGGTAGCAAGTAGTAGTTGAGGGCACTAATTTTTTATGTACATATCTGAGGTAGGCCATATTTCCCTTTGGTAAAAAACTTTTAAAACATATTTTTCTTTCATTTATTTTTTATTGAGGTAACATTGGTTTATAACTTTATATGTTTCATGTATACAACATTATATTTCTGTGCTATACTGTGCTTTGAAAATACCATACATGCAATTTTTTTATATACTATACATTTACCCTTAGACTTTTTTGATCTTGGGATTCTGGAGATAAAGATAAAAACATCACTGAGTGTATTTGTCATTTCCCCTGAGAAATCAGGAATTTGAATGACAATAGCAATATTATACTTTAATGTCAGGACAGCCCAGAATGATTGATATTGATGTACTTTCTTCGGTTTAATCTTCTCAGTAAGATATTCTCTATAATTACTATTTAAATCTTGTAATATTAATAAAAGAACCTACTTAGGAAAAGAAACAGAGGGACTGTTTGGAAGGGGGAAAACTACCTTATTTCAGAGTAATTATTAGTCTTGTGAGTATTTTTTAGTAATGGTTGTGATTTTTATTCAGCTGAAAATGACTTATTCAGCTTAAAACAAATTTCAAATTATTGGTTTGTAGCAGTCTCTTAATGGGAGAATGCACTATATATATGAACCAGAATATATCAATATCCAGGTATCTTTGAGATGTTACTGCATTTATATGATATAAAATTTTATTTATGCTAAGAAATGTTGTTTCCTTGAAAATTTTCCCTAAAGGGAAAGAGTGTTTTTATCCCAGTAATATTTTATTGAAGTAAATAATATTCTTATGAATGGTATATAATCTCTGATTCTTTTAAAGTTCTTTTCCCATTTCATGATTCTGACTATTTCATTCAAAGGAAGTTGTTTGATGGTCTGTATTCATCTACTAGAAATGCATATGATTGTGATAGCTTACATTGGGTAATTTGGGATAGCAAGAATCAGCAAATCCTGGGTCTCACTTGCTATTGTGATTGTTGTATTTCCTCTTGGGTCTTTTATTTTTCATGACAGTTAATATTTAGGACTCAAGTTTTAAGTTCAAGGAAGAGGTAAGTTTTTAAATGCTGATACTGGATGTCTCTTAATTTTATGAGATTTATTTAATTCTATAAAGTAGGCCATGTAAAAATAATCTTAAGAGGCAACATAGTCTAAAGAAACAAAAACAGGTGATCTGATTCTTACTCTGACTTTTAGTACGGCACTTTACCCTCTTTGTCTTCAGATTCTTACTTATAAAAGAAATAAGATATATAAGGTCATATTAGTGGTTCCATCCATTTTATTGTTTTGAACTTAAAGATGTAAGGGTGTGAAATGTACAATATGTAGTGTGAAATAGCACAGCATCACTGACACTGTTGTACCAGATATTTTTTAATAATTCTACTCTAGTTCTAGGTTTTCCCATGTTACTTGCTTCAAACTGTAAAATTTTCCTGTTTCCCAAAATTCATTGCAACAGCTTACAGCTTCCTGACCTCAGTTTCCTTTTTTTTGGGGGGGGGGGCTATGGAGTCAGATGCAAAGTTCAAATCCCAAACACACCCACCAGCTGTGTGACTATGGAAGTTATTTACCTTCTTTAAGCCTTAGTTTACCCATATATAAAATAGAAACAACACTATTACTTTATGAAGTTATTGTGATTAAATGAAATAAATCATGTAAAGCAGTCTCACATACTGAGACTATTGCTTTAGTAAATATTAGCTATTTTTATTATTACTACTATTATTATTACCGGAGCTGGGAATCTTTATGGTAGATTCTGTGTTGATCATTTACAGTTAAATTTGCTGTTTCAGCATTTGCAATCATAAAAAGGTAATAATTCCTACCTTATAGAGTTATCATGATCCCGTTATTTGCCACACACGTATTGAGTATCTCCTGTGGGCCGTACAATGTGTTGGCTACCAGGGAGACAGAAATGAACAAAAAAAGCACACTACCTGCATTCATGGAGCTTATGTCCTGGTGAAGAGAGATATTAAATCAGACATCCCACTGCAACTACTTAAGGAAACTGCTTAAGGACGGTAGTCAAAGGGCTATTAAGGAAGGAAACAAGTGCTTTTTTGTTTGACAGTGTTTTGCTTAAGTAAAAACCTAGGTGACTTGAGAATTCTGTTAATTCTTTTAATTAATTAATTCTCTTAATCTGTTAACAGAATTCTCAAGTCCATTTTTTAAGGAACACTTTTTGCTATTGATGGAGTCCTTTTTTCAACATTTATCTTTGCATTTTGTGCAGCCCTCTATGTTTATCATTTTCTGGTATTTGTTATTAATACTGAAAAGAGAGACAGGTGAAAGAAAGGTGGACAAAATTTACATTTCTGTTTTTGGATAACATACTCATGCCTTCTTCTACCCCTACTGACAGTACTTCAATTTCATTAAACAGAAAATCCTACTCAACATAATTATCCATAAAAATCAATTTCATATGACCTTTGTGAAATAGTAAAGTGACTTCAGGGGCATACATCTAGGGATTCTAATGAGTAGGGTTTTGTGTACCATATTAATTATGAAGTTCTCTCCCTCCTTTTTTAACTTCTGGCATTTCTAGTAGGCATGATGACTGAGTTTGGATTAATATTTAAATATTGTTCTGTAATAAATTGCCTTTATTTTACTTTGGCATTGTGTATCATAAACCTTCAAAAGTCATTAAAATGGTTTACATGGCCCTCCATGATCTGGCCTCATCTCTTAACTGCTTTCCTGTGGTCTCACTCAGATCCTGATATCATGGCTCCTTTACTGATCTTCATATACCCCAAATGTACTTTTTCCTCCAGGCTTTATATGTATTTTCACTTCTCCCTGAAGTGTTCCATTCATTGAATGTTTCAGACACTGTGAGAGGCACTTTTCTTTGACCATGTTTTTCATTAAACCACTTCACATATGGAGTTAAAAACCCTGAAACAGTATACTTCCATTTCTTCTCTCCTATTCTGAATGCTGTTGTCATACCTTTTACATCTATGTATGTTATAAACTCTGCAATACATTTTTAATATTTTTGCTTTAAATAATCAATTACATTTTTTTCTTTTTTAGTTGCTGTGAAATATGTTTTATATTTACCCACATGTTTACCATTGTTTTGTATAGATCCATATTTTTGTCTGGCATTATTTTTCTTCTGTCAAGTACTTCCTTTAACATTTTCTATGGTATATGGCTGGTGGTGGTGAATTCTCTCAGATTTTGTTTGTCTGAAAAAGTCTTTTTTTAATTGAAAGATCAATGATTTACAATATTATATTAGTTTCAGGTGTACAACACAGTGATTCAATATTTTTATAGATTATATTCCATTTAAAGTTATTAAAAATAATGGGTATATTTCCCTGACAATGTATCTTGTTGCTTATTTTATGCATGCCAGTTTGTATCTCTTAATCCCATACCCCTATCTTGCCCCTATGCCTTTCCCTCTCCCTACTGGTAACCATTAGTTTGTTCTCTACATCTGTGAGTCTGTTTCTCTTTTGTTATATACATGTGTTTGTTTTATTTTTAAGATTCCACATATAAATGATAACATATAGAGTATTTGTCTTTCTGTGACTTACTTCACTAAGCCTCTAGGTCCATGCACATTGTTGCCAATGGCAGAATTTCATTCTTTTTTATGACTGGGTAGTATTCCATTGTATGTATATATACCACATCTTATCCATTCATCTGTTGTTGGATACTTAGATTGCTTCCATATCTTGGCTCTTGTAAATAATGCTGCTATTGGAATGCATGTATCTTTTTGAATTAGTGTTTTCATTTTCTTCATATATACCCAGCAGTAGAATTGCTAGATCATATGGTAGTTCTATTCTTAGTTTTTTGAGGAACTTCCATACTGTTTTCCATAGTGGCTGCACTAATTTACATTCCCACTGAGAGTGTACTTGGGTTCCCTTTTCTCCACATCCTCACCAGTGTTTGTTGTTTGTAGACTTTTTTGATAATAGCTATTTTAGCAGGTGTGAGGTGATATCTCATTGTGGTTTTGATTTGCATTTCTCTGATGATTAGCAGTGTTGAGCATCTTTTCATGTGCCTGTTGGCTATCTGTAGGTCTTCTTTGGAAAAATGTCTATTCAGTTCTTTAATCAAGTTGTTGGTTTTTTGATATTGAATTGTATGAGATTTTTAATTTATTTTTTGATATTAACCCCTTATCGGTCATAGCATTTGCAAATATTTTCTCTCATTCAGTAGGTTGTCTTTTCATTTTGTCAATGGTTTCCTTTGCTGTATAAAAGCTTTTAAGTTTAATAGGTCCCATATATTTATTTTTGCTTTTATTTCTTTTGCCATAGGAGACAGATCCAAAAAAAATATTGCTACAATTTATGTTAAAGTGTTCTGCCTATGTTTTCTTCTAGAAATTTTTGGTTTCAGGTCTTACATTTAGGCCTTTAATCCATTTTGAGTATATTTTTGTATATGGTATGAGGAAATGTTCTAATTTCACTCTTTTACATGTAGCTGTCCAGTTTTCCCAGCACCACTTGTTAAAGGGACTGTCTTTTCTCCATTGTATATTCTTGCCTCCTTTGTTGTAGAGTGACCATAAGTGTGTGGGTTTATTCTGGGCTCTCTATTCTGTTCCCTTGATCTATGTGTCTGCTTTTGTGTCAGTACCGTGTTATTTTGACTACCATAGCTTTGTTGTATAGTCTGAAGTTAGGGAGTGTGATACCTCCAGCTTTGTTCTTTTTTTCCTGAAGATTGCTTTGGCAATTCAGGGTCCTTTGTGGTTCCATATAAATTTTAGGATTATTTGTTTGAATTCTGTGCAAAATTTTATGGCTATTTTGAAAGGGATTGCATTAAATCTATAGATTGCTTTGGGTAATATAGCCATTTTAATAATATTAATTTCTGCAATCTTTCCATTTCTTTGTATTGTCTTTAATTTCCTTCATCAGTGTTTTATGGTTTTCATAGTATAGGTCTTTCACTTCCAAAACAAGAATGCCCACTCTCCCAACTTTTATTTAACATAGTATTAGAAGTCCTAGTCACAGTAATCAGACAAGAAAAGGAAATACAAGGCATCCAAGTTGGAAGGGAAGAAATAAAACTGTCATGATTTTCAGATGATATGGTACTATATAGAGAAAATTCTAAAGTCTCCACCAAAAAAAACTATTAGAATTAATAAGTGAATTCAGTAAAGTTGCAGGATATAAGATTAATATACAGAAATCTGTTGCTTTTCTATACACTAATAATGAACTATCAGAAAGAGAAAGCAAGAAAACAATCCCCATTTAAAGTTGCATTAAAAAGAATAAAATACCTAGGAATAAACTTAACCAAGGAGGTTAAAGACCTATACTCTGAAAAAGTCTTTATTTTTCATTCATTTTGGAAAATATTTTCCAAATGTTTTCTCAACCGGTTATAGAATTCTAGATAGGTTGTTGGTTTTGTTTTTATCCTTATATTTGTTCTACTGTTATGTTTCTTTTTTTGGATGTTTCTAAGGTTTTTGTTTTTGTTTTTACTGTTTATCACTGGGTTGTTTTGTTTGTTGTTGTTGTTTTTGTTTTATAGCCAGTTTGATTGTGATGTGCCCTACTTTATTTTTCTTTCCATTTATTCTCCTTTGATTTTGTTGGATATGTGGGTTTGTGGGTTTCATCAAATTTGAACTCTTTTTAGCAATTAATTTTTTTTTTTTTAAATTTTATTATTTATTTATTTATTTATTTATTTATTTATTTATTTTTGGCTGTGCTGGGTCTTCGGTTCGTGCGAGGGCTTTCTCTAGTTGCGGCAAGTGGGGGCCACTCTTCATCGCGGTGCGGGGACCGCTCTTCATCGCGGTGCGCGGGCCTTTCACTATCGCGGCCCCTCCCGTTGCGGGGCACAGGCTCCAGACGCGCAGGCTCAGCAGCTGTGGCTCACGGGCCCAGCTGCTCCGTGGCATGTGGGATCTTCCCAGACCAGGGCTCGAACCCGTGTCTCCTGCATTAGCAGGCAGATTCTCAACCACTGCGCCACCAGGGAAGCCCTAGCAATTAATTTTTGAAATATATTTCTGTTCATCACCCTTTCTTCTTTTGGGGCTCCAATTACACAGCTTGTCATTGTCCCATAAGTCTTTTTTTTTTTTTTAGTTTTTAATTTTTTCTTTATTTTTCTTTCTCTCCATGGTTGCTTTTTAATAGTTTCTATTGCATGCCTTCAAATGCATTGATCTTCCACAAAGTCTTATTCTGTTTATCCCATAAAGTGTATTTTTAAGTTCAGATGTAATTTTCATCCCTAGAAGTTCTATTGGGGTCTTTTTAATATTTTCTGTTTTCTGTGCATTATGTCCATGTTTCCTTCTATATTTTGAGCGTATAGAACCTATTTATAGTGACTGTTTTAAAATTCTTGTGTAATTACATCCATCATTTCTGTCATTGCTGGGTCTGTGTCTATTTATTTCCTTCTGGTGATGGTTCATATTTTCCTACTTCTTTGCATGCCTGGTAGTTTTTACTATATGCTGATGTTGTGAAACTTACAGTGTTACCTAGTATTGTTGTATTCCTTTGAAGAATGTTTGACTTTGTTCTGGTACTCAGTCAAGTTACTTGGGATCAATTGGACCCCTTCTGAGACTTGCTTTTAAGCTTTTATAGGATAGGTATAGAGCATTCCATATCTAAAGCAAGTTTAGGCCAATTACTATGATGCAGTACCATTCTGAGGACTCTACCTGATGCCCTGTTTATCATATGAGGGCTTTCCACTCTGGCTGGTAGAAGCACAAACTCTTCTTAGCCTTGTGCTATCTTTGTGAATTGTTTCATTTACTGCTTTCTGGTAGTTCTTTTTTCAGCCTTGGGTAGTATCCTTTATATATACACAGACTCTTAGTCAAAGACTCAAGTGAACTTCTCTGCAGATCCCTGTAGCTTACTCTCCTGGAGCTCTCCCACCTCCTGTAGTATTCTGTCCTGCAAATTCTAGCCTCATTGGTCTCCCTAAACTCCAGTCTTTGTCTCTTCTACTCAGTGAGAATGTTGGGCCCTTTTGTGATTCCTCTACCTACCCCACTGTCTGGAAGCCTTCAGGCAGTAAGATGGGGCTGTTATATAGCTTTTGTTTTCCTCCTCTAGGGGATCGTAGTACTGTGCTGTCTGTCATCCAGTGTCTGAAAACTGTTGTTTTATATATATATATATTTAGTTTCTAGATGTTTAATGTGAGAGAATAAATCTGGTGCCTGTTATTCCTTATTGCTGGAACTCATTATGATTTTTATAAGTTTCTTTGTGATAAACACTTTGGAATTTATATCTTTAGAAGTGTTCGTTTGACAGTACTGTGTTCAAGGGGAGAGAGCCTTTTAAAAGGAAGATGTACTAGAAGCTAATTTCAAATAGTGAACATGTCAAGTGGTAAAGCATTAAACTAAAAGTGGTAGTGGTAGGAATGGAGAAAAGGGAACATATCTAAAATATATTTTTGCAGGAAAAATGGACAAAATGTGGGAACTGCTTGACATAGAGGGTACAGGTAGAGAAGATGTCAAACATAACTCTAACATTTTGAGTTCAGTAGAATAGTGGTACAATTAAAAGAGGAGGAGTAAAAGATTATTAAATTCTACTTGTTTGTTAATATTATTTTATATTACATATTATAGGAAATGGTGACAGAAATGTATTCTGGCCCTTGTGTAGCAATGGAGATTCAACAGACTAATCCTACAGTGACATTTCGAGAATTCTGTGGACCTGCTGATCCTGTAAGTTATTGTTTAAAATATAAAGTAAAAGTTTGTTTTATCCATTAACTAAATATCTTAACAGGTTTTTGATAGTTTTAGTTCTTTAAAAGAAATAATACAAAATGAATGTAATAGATACAAATTTTTATTCAAAATCGCATTTTACGTCACTTATTTCTTATACAGTATTTCCACAAAAGTGAATTTTTATTAGCCTAGTGACAATATAGAATGGGCAGAAACACTGTGGCATTTTCTTTTATTGTTTCTTGTTGCTAAATTGTGTAGGTAAGTAAATTTGTTAAGCTCTGTGATAGAAATTGTCTAAAGTATTAATTATCCTTTGACATAGGGAGGCCATAAATAAAGCTCTCAATGTGAAGAATATTGATATGGTGGCTTCATACCAGATATGTAAATAAATATGAGCAGTGGGACTTATGTGAAAAGTGATATTCTCTAGTATGCCTTTCAGTTTGCTTCAGGTTTTCTTCACGTGGACATTTGGTGGTGAGGGGAATGGAGACGGGGATGGGACTGAAAAGCAGAGGTAACATTTGAATACATATGCAAAAGCTCCATGCAAATGTTATAAGCTGGGTAGGATTATTACCAATTTTAAACACTAACTATAATTTAAATTTACCCTTTATTTCACTATCACTTGTAAAGTTTATTGATGAAGAACAGCCAATTCAATTTAATTTAATTCAGACAATTTTATTGAGTTCCCTTAAATGTAAGATAAAAAATTAGCAGCACCTATTAAGAAGCCAGCTTGTATGAGAGTGCTGCTAGATTAGTGCTGTAGGAAAAAACAATACACCTGTTCTCAACGATCAAAAAGTGCATACAGGGCTTCCCTGGTGGTACAGTGTTTAAGAATCTGCCTGCCAATGCAGGGGACATGGGTTCGAGCCCTGGCCCAGGAAGATCCCACATGCTGTGAAGCAGCTAAGCCTGTGTGCCCCAACTACTGAGCCTGCGCTCTAGAGCCCATGTGCCACAACTACTGAGCCCATGTGCCACAACTGCTGAGCCCGTGTGCCAAAACTACTGAAGCCCATGTGCCTAGAGCCTGTGCCACATGCTGTGAAGCAGCTAAGCCCATGTGCCCCAACTACTGAGCCTGCACTCTAGAGCCCATGTGCCACAACTACTGAGCCCGTGTGCCAAAACTACTGAAGCCCGTGTGCTTAGAGCCTGTGATCTGCAACAAGAGAAGCCACCACAGTGAGAAGCCCGCACACCACAACGAAGAGTAGCCTCTGCTCGCCACAACTAGAGAAAGCCTGCGCACAGCAACGAAGACCCAATGCAGCCAAAAGTAAATAAATAAAATAAATAAATAAATTTAAAAAAAGCGTGTACATAAAGATCTTTCCAAACACTTACAGAGCAACATACTAGTAAGGTCTAAAATATTGTTAGTTCAGGTAAAATACAAATGGTGAAGGGTTGTTTATTAAGGGAGCAATTAGTATGACCTGAAGGTAATTAAAGAATCTTTGTAAGAGGAAGAGAGATGTAAACAGGGATTTTAAAGATGAATCAAGGCATGAAGAGAATAGGGAAAGCTGTAAAACTCTATGTACAAAGGTAACAATGAAAGAATTTGCAGATTTACTATGGTATACAGCAAGAATATTTGCTTGGCTTCAATGGGAAATGCATACCTAGAAACACAAGGAAATATGTTTTCTAAGAGGAAACAAGGTGGGGAATACTGGTAGAGATGAGTATGGGATGCATAGCTTTAAAAGCCAGGCTAAAAATTGTGGATTCTGTATAATTAGAATACTGTATAGTAGAAAATAGGAATTCCTTGTATGTAGTTTAATTTTGGATATACTAAATTATTCCTTTGATGAAACTAGAGCAAACTAAGTTGGAAGAGATTAAAGGCAGGGGCTATAGAAAAGGAAAGGAGCAGACCTGATGACATTAGTAGAGAAAGAGTTGGCAGGACCTACTTTATATCTTTTCAGGGAGAAAGAAGAATAGAAGTAAGGAATATGTGTGATTGTGAAAGAGTGATTATTAAAATGTGATTCTGCTTTAGAGGACATTAGGAGAAAGTGGTGATATTAATTGTTTATTGAATATTAATTGTAAGATATTAAGAAGGAATACTTTTTGGCTAGATGAATAAGCAGAACTCAGTGTTTGCCGTTTTTAATTTTTGATTTGTGTTTTATGACCAAGAGGGGGTTTTGTGCATTTGTTTTTTAAGATAATTAAAATTGTGGGTGACCAGCTGACCAAACAGAGGTAAATTAGCGAGAAACTAAGATAAAAAAAAGAATGAGATGAGTTTGTTCATTCTTTCATTCATTCAATAAATATTCATTGAACCTGTGCTGGTATTTGTGACTATAAAGAAAGAAGCTTTAAAGAGCTTACATTCTATGAGTGGGCACAAATATATAAGTGGTTAGGTTCCATGTTTTGTGGCAACTGCATTGTTGGATGTTTGTACTGGGTACTATGGGAGCCCAGAATCATAGCATTTAGCTTAGTCTGGGGATGGATGATGGGGTCAGGGGGGTCTTCTTGAAGAACATGACATCTGAGCTAAATTATGAGGAATGAGTAGATGTTAGCTAAGTGAAGAAGGTGGGGAATGATAGGACTAAGGTTATGAATGCATGAAACAGCATCACTTTGGGGCTGCAGCAAACTGTTATTACTGTAGCTAAAGTACAAGGCAATGAATGATAGAAATAAGGTCATTGGGGGAGGAGTTGGAAAGTGAGCAGGTGAGTAATCATAGAAGGAAGAGTCCTGACAATAAAAAATTTGCTGATTCCCTTTCTTTCTAGATATTTATTCAGTGAACATTTATGGAATTAATAGTATAATATGTACAAGGCTCACTGCTTGGTCCCATGGCTGGGCTATAACAAAGATGACTAGAACAAGGTATCTTTCCTTAAGGAACTCATAATCTCTTTCAGGGTCCTAAGTCTTGCGTCATTAAGCATAGTTGGAATTACTCCACTATATTTTTTTCATTCTAGTTATTTATGAGCCCCTTATTGCATTATATCAATACAAAGTTGTACCACAGGGATTTTAAAATTTGGTACTAATTTAACATATAATATGTTAACAGTGGCTGTCTGGGTGGTAGGATTATAATAATGTTCAATTCTACTTTCCTGTATTTTACAAATTTTCTTTGAAGTATTTATATTACGTTTATAATAAGAAAAATACATTTTATTTTATCATAAAACCTGAAAGTAAATGAACTTTTAAATGAGCAGTTGGGGCTGATTCAGGACTGATTTCTCCTCTTTAGTCTCAGGGTCCTGAATTATGTACTGTTTCTAAGTATAGGTACAGAATTTCAAGTGGGACCATATGCTTTTTTTAAATTTAGTTTAATTTGGGGGGTGTTTTTATTTTTTCTTAATTTTATTGAAGTATACTTGATTTACAATGTTATCTTAGTTTTAGGTGTACAGCAGAGTGATTCAGTTATATACATATATAAATAACTGTTCTTTTTCAGATTATTTTCCCTTATAGGTTATTACAAAATATTGAGTTTAGTTCCCTGTTCACAACCATATGCTTTTGATGGGTATTTTCAAGTCAGAAGAAATACCATTGAGAGTCATTGAGAGTCATTTGAGAGTCATTTGAGAGTCATTTTCTCAATATTGATTCTTCCAGTTCAAGAACATGGTATATCTCTCCATCTGTTTGTGTCATCTTTTATTTCTTTCATCAGTATCTTATAGTTTTCTGAGTGCAAGTCTTTTGCCTCCTTAAGTAGGTTTATTCCTAGATATTTTATTCTTTTTGATGCAGTGGTAAATGGGATTGTTTCCTTAATCTCTCTTTCTGATCTTTCATTGTTAGTGTATAGGAATGCAGATTTCTGTGTATTAATTTTGCATTTTATTTTGTATTGTATTTTATTTCAGTTGTTTGTTTTATTTTATTTCAGTTGTTTTTTGGGTGTTGAGTTGTGTGAGTTCTTTATATATTTTGGATATTACCCCCTTATTGGATGTATCATTTGCAAACATCACCTGCTCAGTAGGCTGCCTTTTCATTTTGTTAATGGTTTCGTTTGCTGTGCAAAAGAGTGTTTTTTTTTTTTTTTTTTTTTTGGCCACATGGCATGCATGGCATGCAGGATCTTAGTTCCCCGACCAGGGATTGAACCCTGCAGTGGAAGCACAGAGTCTTAACCATTGGACGCCAGGGAAGTCCTGCTGTGCAAAAGCTTTTTAGTTTAATGTAGTCCCACTAGTTTATCTTTTGTTGCCTTTGCTTTAGCTGTCAGATCCAAAAAATCATTGCCAAGATCGATAGCAAGGAGCCTACTGCCTGTGTCTTCTTCTAGGAGTTTTATAGATTAAGTCTTTAATTCATGTTGCATTAATTTTTGTGTATGGTATAGGATGGTGTCCAGTTTCATTCTTTTGCATGTGGCTGTCCAGTTTTCCCAACACTATTTATTGCAGAAATACTATCTTTTTCCTGTTGTGTATTCTTGGCTCCTTTGTTGTAAATTAACTGACCGTATATGGATGGGTTTATTTCTGGGCTCTCTATTCTGTTCCATTGATCTGTATGTCTGTTTTTATGCCAATACCATATTATTTTGATTACTATAGTTTTGTACTGTAGTTTGAAATCAGGACATGTGATGCCACCAGCTTTGTTGTTCTTAAGATTACTTTGACTACCCGGGGTCTTCTGTGGTTCCATAAAATTTTAAGATTGTTCTATTTCTGCGAAAAGTGCTATCGAAATTTTGATAGGGATTACATTGAACCTGTAGATTGCTTTGGGTAGTATGGACATTTAAACAATATTCTTCAATCCATGAGCATGTTATATCTTTCCCTTTTTTTTTTTGTCATTTTCAGGGTTTTTTTTTATCAATGTCTTATAGTTTTTTGAGTATGAATCTTTTACCTCCTTGGTTAGGTTTATTCCTAGGTATTGTGTTACTTTTGATGTGATTGTAAATGGGATTATTTTCTTATTTTCTCTTTCTGATAGTTCACTATTGGTGTATAAAAATGCAACCGATTTCTATATATTGATTTTTTTATCCTGCAACTTTACTAAATTCATTTTTTTCATTTTACTAGTTTTTCGGTGGTGTTCAGGATTTTCTATATATAGTATCATGTCATCTGCAAATAGTGACAGTTTTAATTCTTCCTTTCTAATTTGGATTCCTTTTTCTTGCCTGATTGCTGTGGCTAGGATTTCCAGTACTCTGTTGAGTAAAGATGGTGAGAGTAGACATCATCTCATGTTCCCAATCATAGAGGAAATGCTTTCAGATTTTCACCTTTGAGTATGATATTGGTTGTAGGTTCGTCATATATGACATTTATTATGTTGAGGTATGTATTCTCCACACCCACTTTGTTGCGAGTTTTTATGATAAATAGATGTTGAATTTTGTCAGAAACTTTGTCTGCATCTATTGAGATGTTTATATGATTTTTATTCTTTAGTTTATGTGTTGTATCACATTGATTTGCAGATATTGAACCATACTTGCATCCTTGGGATAAATCTCGCTTGATCATGGTGTATGATCCTTTTTAATATATTGTTGAATTTGGTTTGCTAATATTTTGTTGAGGATTTTTACATCTATGTTAATCAGTGATATTGGCCTGTAATTTTTTTTTTAATTGTGGTGTCTCTATCTGGTTTTTGTATCAGGGTGATGCTGGCCTCATAGAATCAGTTTGGAAGCATTCATTCCTACTCCTCTTCAATTTTTTGGAAGAATTTGAGAAGGATTGATGTTAATGCTTCTTTAAATATTTGGTAGATTTCACCAGGGAAACCATCTGGTCCTAGGATTTTCTTCATTGGGAGAGTTTTGGTTGCTGATTCAACCTCCTCATTATTGGTCTATTCAGATTTTCTATTTCTTCATAATTCATTCTTCATAGCGTTCATATTTCTAGGCATTTATCCAGTACTTCTAGGTTGTCCAGTTTGTTGGTGTGTGATTTTACAATAGTCTCTTATGAGCCTTTATTTCTTTGGTATCAGTTGTAATGTCTCCTTTTTCATTTCTGATTTTGAGTCTTCTCACTTTCTTTTTTTTTTTTTTTTTAAGTAGTCTAGCTAAAGGTTTGTCAGTTTTGTTTATCATTTCAAAAAACCAGCTGCTTTTGGTTTTATTTATCTTTTTATTGTTTTTGTGGTCTCTATTTTATTTATTTCTGTTCTGACCTTTGTTATTTTCTTGCTTCTGCTGACTTTGGATTTAGTTAATTTCTAGTTCCTTGAGTTCCTTGAGATGAGAAGTTAAGTTGTTCATTTTGAAGTATTTATTGTTTCTTAATGTAGGCACTTATCACTATGAGTTTCCCTCTTAGATCTGTTTTTGCTGCATTCCATAAGCTTTTTTTTTTTGTTGTTGCAGTTATTCAACAAGCATTTATTGAACTTACAAGTTATACCAGACCCTGAGCTGGAGAGCCAGTACAAGAAAACTTTGCCTGGTGTCTAAAGGGAGAGATAGTCACTTACACGAGTAGTATGCAAAGTGCTGAGTGTAGACACTAGGGGGTAGAGGATAATAAAGAACCATAAAGGAAATGAACCTACCCATGACTGGAGGTGAAGGGAGCGGGTCAGGGAAATAGATATCACCTAAGGCAAGTCCCAAACACTTTCCAGACTTCCCCCATAAATTTTAATATATGTGTTTCCATATTCATTTGTTTCAAGATATCTTTTGATTTTCCTTTTGATTTCTTCTTTGACCCATTGGTTGTTCAGGAGTGTTTAATTTCTAAGTATTTATGGATTTTCCAATTTTCCTCCTGTTACTGATTTCTAGTTTCATACCATTGTGGTCAGAAAAGATATTTGGTATGACTTCAACTTTCTTAAACTTTCTAAGGCCTGTTTTGTTACCTATTACATGATCTATCCTGGAGAAGTTCCCCTGTGTGTTGAAAAGAATGTATTCTGCTTCTGTTGGAGGGAATGTTCTGTATATGTCTCTTAGGTTCATTTGGTCTAAAGTATAATTCAACTCCAATGTTTTATTATTGGCTTACTCTCTGAATGATCTGTCCATTGTTGAAAGTGGAGTATTGATGTCCCCTGCTATTATTATATTGTTGTCTGTTTCTCCCTTCAGATCTGTTGGTATGTGCTTAATATATTTAGGTGTTTTGATGTTAGGTGTATATATATTTGTGATTATTATATCCCCTTGATGAATTAACCCCTTTATCATTATATAATGATCTTTGTTTTTTGTTACAGTTTTTGGTGTAAAATCTACTTTTTTCTGAATAAATATTGCTAACTCTTCTCTCTTTCACTTCTAATTGCATGAAATATTATTTTCCATCCCTTCACTCTGAGCCTATGTATGTCCTTATAGTTAAAGTGAGTCTCTTGTAGGCAGAATATAGTTCAATCTTTTTTTTTAAATCCATCCAGCCTCTATGCCTTTTGTTTTGAGTATTCAGTTCATTTACATATAGAGTAATTATTAATAGATAAGGACTTACTAATGGCATCTTATTGCTTTCTGACTGTTTTGTAGTTCCTGTGTTCCTTTCTCCCTCTTTTGCTGTCTTTATGTTTGTGTTGATGATTTTTCCATAGTGGTGTGCTTTGATTCCCTTCTTTGTTTTTTGTGAGTGGACTGTAGGCTTTTGCTTTTTGGTTACCATGAGTATTACATAAACACTTTAAATATATGACAGTCTATTTTACACTAGTAACAACTTAACTTTGATTGCATACAAAAACTCTACCCTTTGACTCTCCCCTTTTTTGTTTTTGATGTCTTAGGTTAGTTATTTTTAATATTCTTGTTTATTAACCTTTCTACTACAGTTAAGTGGTTAATACACCACCATGTTACAATTTTAGAGCATTCAGAATCTGACTACATACTTACCTTTACCACATGTGTTGTATATTTTCATATTACTACTTAGCATTCTTTCATTTCAGCCTGAAGAACTCCTTTCAGCATTGTAAGGCAGGTCTAGGGGTGATGAACTCCCTCAGCTTTTGTTTGTCTGGAAAAGTTTTTAGCTCTCCTTTATTTCTGAAGGACAACTTTGCCAGATACTGTATTTATGATTGGCAGGTGTTTTGTTTTTTTTCTTTCTTCCAGCACTTTGAATCACCTCACTCTCTCCTGGCCTATAAGTTTTCTGCTGAGAAATTCATTAATAGCTTTATGGGGGTCCCTTTGTAAGTTACAACCTTTTTTTACTCTTGCTGCTCTTAAGTTTCTCTTTTTGTCTTTGATTTTTGAGTTTTATTATAATATCTCTCGGACAGGATCTGTTTAGGTTTTGTTTGTTTGGTGATCTATGAGCTTCATGAACTTGGATATCGAAGCCTCTCTAGATTTGGGAAATTCCCAGCCATCCTTTCTTTACTTAAGCTTTCTATCATCATGTTCCTCTCTTTTTCTGAGATTCCAATAATTTGCAAGTTATTGCTTTTGATAATATAGATCATGTAGACTTTCTTTACTCTCTTCATTCTTTTTTGTCCTCCTCTGACTGGATGATTTCCTAGTTTCTCTCTTCTAACTCAAAGATTCTTTCTTCTGCTTGATTCATTCTGAGAGTGATGCTCTCTAGTGCATTTTCCTTTTCATTCATTGTATTCTTCAGCTTCAGAGTTTCTGTTTGTTTGTTTGTTTTTTTAAATGATTTCTGTCCCTTTGTTAAACTTTTCATTTTGTGTGTGTATTGTTTTCCTGATTTTGTTGAATTGCCTTTCTGTGTTTTTTTTAAAACTGTACATATTTTAAATTTATTTACTTATTTTAGGCTGTGTTGAGTCTTCATTGCTGTGCACGGGCTTTCTCTAGTTGTGGCAAGCGGGGGCTATTCTTCATTGTGGTGCATGAGCTTCTCATTGCAGTAGCTTCTCTTGTTGCGGAGCATGGGCTCTAGGTGTGCAGGCTTCAGTAGCTGCGGCACGGAGGCTCAGTAGTTGTGGCTCACAGGCTCTAGAGTGCAGACTCAGTAGTTGTAGCGCACGGGCTTAGTTGCTCTGCGGCATGTGGGATCTTCCCAGACTAGGGCTTGAACCCGTGTCCCCCGCATTGGCAGGCAGATTCTTAACCACTGCGCCACCAGGGAAGTCCCGCCTTTCTGTGTTTTATTGTAGCTCATTGAGCTTCCTTAAAACAGGTATTCTGAAGATTTTATCAGGTAAGTAACAGATCTTCATGTCTTTGGGATCAGTTACTAGAAGATTATTGTGATCCTTTGGTTGTGTCATGTTTCATTGATTTTTTTTTCATATATCTTGAAGTTTTGTGTTGCTGTCTTCACATTTGAAGTAGAATTCACCTCTTTTCTTCTTTATTAACTACCTTTTGAAGAGAAATATCTTCCATCAGCCCTGCTAGGGATTCTGGGGTTTCTTAGAACTTGTATGGATATACCAGCTTCACACTTCTTGCTCCCTCTTCTGGCAGAATTCTTAAATTTGTATGCCTTCTCTTGATCCTGAAATGCACCAGGCTGGATGCCGACAGCTTGCCTTTTGCTTTTTCAAAGATGACGCTAAAGCTCAAGTTTGTGGTCTCTCCCTGGCTCACAAATTCTTGTTGGCTTTCTGCACAGGCTCACTAGCCATTTGCCAAAACGTTCTCTCACTGCTGCTGTTGGGAATGCACACAGGGAGCACACGGGGTGAGGCACATGGTGTGTATGTGGGTGAGGCATGTGTGAGTACTGGTGGTGCCGCTGGGCTAGTTGAGGTGATCCTCTGGTGAGGCATCCCCAGCAGCTCATGGGCAGGCTTCTTGATGGAGTCTGTGACAGAGTTTTTAGGATCCATGTCCTTTTAGGGCTCTTATCTGCTGCTTTCCCGGATGTTCCCACTCTCTAGTCATGCAGCTCACAATTCAGTACTTTGAATGTAGTGAGAGGGAAATGGGCTTCTTTGGCATCATCCTGCAGTGCTGCGGAAGCCAGGTGCTCACTCACAGACTTTCACTTTCTCCACTTGGGGGAAATCACAGGCTGAGACTTGGTGCCCTTGGCTAGACTCTTTAACTATCTATTTTTGAAGTGAGGGTGTTCTAATGCAGCGGTCCCCAACTTTTTTAGCACCAGGGACCAGTTTTATGGAAGACAGTTTTTCCACGGACTGGGGTGGGGGGGTGGCTAGTTTTGGGATGGTTCAAGTGCATTACATTTATTGTGCACTTTATTTCTATTATTATTACATTGTAATATATAATGAAATAATTATACAACTCACCATAATGCAGAATCAGTGGGAGCCCTGAGCTTGTTTTCCTGCAACTAGATGGTCGCATCTGGGGGTGATGGGAGGCAGTGACACCTGAAGTGTGTTGCTTATGTCCAGTCTACTCCGTAATCTCGTTTTGGTTGCTGTCACTGCAGAAAACCCTGCTTCACAAAGATAGGGTGTTGGAAATGGAAGCAGTCTTTTCAGTGCTTTTGTGCAGTCTCAGGATATTCTGCCTCCACTTTAATCCAGAACGTATGGAGATTGGAAGTTGTCTCAAACATACTTTTAAGGCCACCGTCATTTGCGATCTCAAGCAGTTGATCTTCTAGCACGTACAAAGTTGATTCACCAGGCTTATTCACAAATGGGTCGCAGATCCATTCCTTCCCAGTTCGGGGGTCTTTTGTGTTTGGGAAGTAATGCTCAAACTCTTTGGAAAGCTGAGATAGGTGATCGTGCACCAGCTGGGAGAGAGAAGGCCCTGGCTCAGTCTCTTTCAAAATCTCTGCTAATGTTTAAAACATGTCAAAAATCCCAGTGTTCCCTCATCTCCCCCATAATTCCAGTTTGGCTTTGAATGCAGCCACTTTATCTGCCGACTTGAACACAGTTGTCATTCTCCCCTGAAGTGACAGATTGAATTCGTTGAGCAGGTTGAATATATCACACAAGTAAGCAAGTTTTGTGACCCATTCTGTGTCACTGAAATGTGCTGCCAGTGGTGACTGTTTTTCTAAAAGAAATCTCTGGAACGGCTCTCATAACTCAAAAACTCTGGCCAGTGATCTACCTTTAGATCTCATATCTCACTTCTGTGTATAAGAGAAGACGTGTGTGCTCTGCGTCCATCTCCTCACAGAGCTGCGCGAACAGACGTGAGTTAAGGGCATGTACTTTAATGTGGTTGATAATTTTAATCACATCCTGCAAAACATTGTTAAGTTCAGGTGACATTTTCACTTAACCAGCATTTCTCTATGGATGACACAGTGCATAGATTCACATTCAGAAGCGACCTCTTTGACCCGAGTAGTGAAACCAGAAAGCCATCCAGTCACGGCAGCTGCTCCGTCCATGCATATACCGGCACAAAATGACCGATTCAGTTTTCCTCCTATGTAATCATTCAAAGACTTGAATAGTTCTGCAGCTGTGGTGTTGGTTGGCAACAAAAGTGTACATCCTCATGCACATCCTCCTGAAAAATACATCACACAAAAACAAGCATTGTTGCCTTGTTGTGAACATCAGTATATTCGTCAACCTGGATTGCATACCATGGCAACTCATTAATCCTCTCTAACAATTGTGCCTCACTAACCTCTGCTATTTCATCAGTTCATCTAGTTATGGTGCTAGCTGAAAGAGGAACATGTGCCACCTTTTGAACTGCAGCCTCCTAAAAGTTCATGACAAATGTCCTTAGCAGCAGGCAGGATCAACTCTTCACCAACAGTAAAGGGCTTCTTAGCTTTAGCAATGTGGTTAGCCACTAAGAATGATGCTCTCAGTACAGACACATTTGATGAAGTGGTAGCCTTCAATAGTTGCTTCTTTTCTTTGTGTTCACGTATTTTTGTTTTGAAAAACCCCAAAGGCTTGTCTTTTAATGCAGGGTGCTTGGTCTCTATGTGGCAAAGCAGTTTTGAAGGTTTCTTGGCTTCGCTGGATATTATACAGTTGCCACATATTATACAAAGTGGGCTTGGAGAATATGAATCACCTGTTGCAGTGAACCCCTAATTTAAGTAGGACTCTTGGTATTTTCTTTTAAATGCAACTTTCTTTTTGTTGGCAGTCTTAGAGTCTTCTGCTGTCTCATCATTGGGTCTTTCCCCCTTTCAAAGAAGCTCTCCAGTGACGTTTGTTTTTTACTCATTTTGGCTAGGGTTAGCTTGTGGGCTTACCAAAACTGTGACAAGTGCGCAGTACGGGAAAGGGACATGGACAGAAGTGATAAATAAAATAATTGGTGGGCCACACGCAGACTAAAATAAGTGTAGGATTCTGATTTAAAGCCTGTCACCAGATGCAGCTATACAGTTGAAGTACATCAACTCACTTGCCACTGTAAAGCCTGCCACCAGATGCAGCTTAATTGTCACTCGCCACTCACTGATAGGGTTTTGATATGAGTCTGCAAGCAATTGATTTATTATGGTCTCTGTGCAGTCAGACCTCTCTGCTAATGATAATCCGTATTTGCAGCCGCTCCCCACCACTGCCATCACCACCTTAGCTCCACCTCAGATCATCAGGCATTAGACTCTCATAAGGAGCATGCAACCTAGATCCCTTGCATGCGCAGTTCACAGTAGGGTTCGTGATCCTATGAGAATCTAATGCCATCGCTGATCTGACAGGAGGTGGAGCTCAGGCGATAATGCGAGCAATGGGGAGCGGCTGTAAATACAGATGAAGCTTTGCTTGCTTGCCTGCTGTTCACCTCCTGCTGTGCGGCCCAGTTCCTAACAGGCCACGGACAAGTACTGCTCTGTGGCCCAGGGGTTGGAGACCCCTGTTCTAAAGGACCTCGTCCTTTCATCTATTCAAAGTCTGTAAGGTCTCGGGTGATACCATTAATATTTATATGTAACAGTACATTTTCTATGAATTAATATGCTGATGACTCTAAATCCATAACTGCAGCCCAGACGTTTCTCCTGTGTTCCATGTGCTTCTAAAACTCTGTGTATCCTACACGTCTCCCTCCTCTCACACATTCTCCTATCCTTATGAATGCCAGTAATATCTTCCTACCTGGAAACTGAAGAATCAGTTGAAACTCTCTTTTCTCCTTTATCCCAACATATTTGTTTGTGTCCCAGTCCAGTAACAGATACCACTTCATATCTAAGTACCTGTCTCTTTGTCTCCATCCTCAGTGCTACTTTTTTATTGCTTATACTCACTATTTCTATTGTATCTTAAGTTTTCTCCATTTTGCAGTGTCTTATCCTTCATATACACCTTCGACATTCCTGATGCAACACTCTTTCTAAAATATCAATAATTAACACTTCGCAGTTTAAAACCCTGCAGTGGCTCTTTATTGCTTACAGTTAAAGTTCACTTTTCATAGGAGGTTACAAAGTCCTCCATGATATAGTCCTTACTACTTCCAGCCTCATTTCTTGCTGCAAGTTTTCCTCTCCTCTGTCCTCAACATTTGCACTCTGAAAAGTATGAAGGAAGTAGATCATATTCTTTGTTTCCTTATATTCTTTGTCTCCTTCCTCCCTTCTCCACAATCCCAGGATCTTGCACTTAAGCTTCCTCATTTTCTTAACACAACAACGTCTCTAATCAGATCTGGCAAATTCAGTCACACTGAGATGCAAATTACTACGCAGAATGAATATATTATCACTTCCTAGGGTTTTTCCTTTTTTTTCCTTTTTAAACAGAGTGCATTATTTTTGTCTTAAAAGAAAAACAGTTCTAATTTTGGAGTTATAGGCCCCAGGAGGATGACTGAGGAAAGAGAAACTGACTGAAGGGACTTCTTACTTTTCAATCATTCATTCATCTATGGATAATTGAATACCTGCTGCGTGCCAGGCAATATTCTAGATACTGGGGATACACCAGTGAACAAAACAAGTGTGTGTGTGTGTGTGTGTGTGAAACAGAGAGCTCACGGTCTCCTCACAGAGTAGTGAGCTTACATTCTAGTTGAAGACAGATAATAAATAAATAAATAATAGAATGCATAGTATTTCACATGGATAAAAATGAAACAAGGAAAGGGGACTAGAGTTAAGGACGTATAGATAGGATTCTGCTTTAAATTGGAGTCATAAGAGAAGGATGAAAGAAGGAAGAGAAAAAAGCCAGCCATACCCATTTCTGGATGAAGAGCATCATAGGCAGAGGGAACAGGCAATGTGAAGGCTCTGGGAGAGGAGCTTGCTTGAGGTAATCCCAGAACTTGGGGGAATAAGCAAGGTGGGAGATAAAGTCACTGAGATAGATAAAGACTGGGACAGATCTTGTAGACCCTTGTAATGACTTTAGCTTTTACTCTGTATGAGACCATATGTTTTCAAAGGGTTTGAGCAGAGTAGTGACATGATTTGACTTTTAAAAGGATCATTCTGACAATTGTGTTGAGAGTAGTCTAAAGGGAAACAAGGGTAGAAGTTGCAATCCAGGACCAAGATGATGTTGACTATGCCCAGGATAGTAGCAGTGGACGTCCTGAGAGGCAGCCAGGTGTTGTTTACCATGTTTCTTACCTTTTGCTTCTCTTTATCTTTAGTGGATGAATGGATGAAGGTTAAAATTGATGAAAACCTAGAGAAGGGATATGGAGGAATCCTTAGATCTAAGTGATGGGACTAGAATGGAACAGAATTCTCTTCACTCTTTTCTGGTTTCATCTCAGTCTATTGATGAGACAAGTGGAAGGTGAATCCATATTTCTCCTCTGTCAGTTTAGTGCATAACAACAATTAGAGAAGACATTTATACCTGACCAGGGATAGCAGGCATATTCGCAGATTAAAACAGGCCAAGAATTTCTGTTGCTAGTTTTTGGTAAAAATATAAGCAATACTTTTTTTTTTTTTAGGATAATTATTTTATAGGCATTTTACTGATTTTAGAAAATGATAAAAATGGTTTAAAAATACATTTTCAGAAAAGTATTAAGTGACTTAAATGCATTAAAAAAAAACATTGAAAGTATTCCAAGTACAATAAGAACATAGAGTAGTATGCAAAAAATACTCTATGAAAGTAATTTACTTAATCTGAAGTAATTGTGTGCAATAATTTACAATACCTATTAAGTGATGCAGTATTTAAAAATAATACTATTGTGAATTATCATGTTTTCAATGAAGAATTATTCTCTAACAGAAAAAGAAAACAAAACAGAAACCACTTATCTCAGTGTTGTATACCAGGTAGAGTGACCAACACTGTCCTAGTTTGCCCAGGACTCTCCCAGGTTTAGCACCGAAAGAGCAGAGTCCTGAGAAATCTCTGAATCCCAGGAAAACTGAGATAGATGGTAGATCACTTGAAAAAATTTACCACATTATTGCACAATATCTCTTAAAAACAAACTGTAACTAAGGTTTAACTATTCGTATTCATTTTAAAAGAATTTTTAAATGGATGTTGTATTAAGTTATAAAAGGTCAGAAGAAATACAGTTAAAATGCTTCCACCCACCTAGAGAGATGGTCAGTTAGCTTCAATTCTAAAGGTGAAAATTGGTGAAGTGTTGAAATCAGCTGTATTTACTTTGCAAGTTACCCTTTTACTAGAATTTGTTTACATGTAGGGATATTAAGTAGAGGCCCATTTCCTAAAACAAATGGGATTGAAAGCCAAAGTGCAGACTGTGGAACTGAAATGTAAGTAAGTACTTAAAGTTATAACTTACGAAAATCTTTCATGAAGGATGAGAACCAAAATGATAGGAAAATAAGGAAAAACTGTCTCAGAAGATCTTCCTGACCTTCCTTACATCAAGTTTCTGTAGCTTCTTTATCATTGAAGGTGGATATTGGAACGTGTTTCAGAATGGGAGATTTAGAGTAAATATTATCTTGTTCATTGGGTGTTTCCCTGGTGGCGCAGCGGTTGAGAATCTGCCTGCCAGTGCAGGGGACACGGGTTCGAGCCCTGGTCTGGGAAGATCCCACATGCCGCGGAGCAACTTGGCCCGTGAGCCACAACTACTGAGCCTGCGCGTCTGGAGCCTGTGCTCCGCAACAAGAGAGGCCGCTTTAGGGAGAGGCCCATGCACCGCGATGAAGAGCGGCCCCTGCTTGCCGCAGCTAGAGAAAGCCCTTGCACAGAAACGAAAACCCAACACAGCCAAAAATAAAAATAAATTAATTAATTAATTAAAAACAAAAAAAATATTATCTTGTTCATTTCACCTGTCATACTTTATTCATAAATTCAAGCATTTACTGAAGAATTGATATGAACCCAGCGTCATGCTTATCTCTTGGGGATTCAAAGATGGGTTCTACACAGTTGGGACCCTCAGGAGTTCACAGTCTAATAGGAGAATCAGACAAATTTCAGTCAGACATGATGAAGCCTATCTTAGAGGAAAGTGCATGATGCTAAGGAAATACATAGAAGGAACACACAACTCAGCCAGTGTTGGGTAGAGAGGAGGTGGGTTGGGGGCCCAGGAAAGAGGCTATTCAGGAGAGACTTCCCAGAGGAAATGATGCCAGGAGGTATAATTTATTTATTTATTTATTTTATTTATTATATTTATTTATTTTATTTTATTTATTCTATTTATTTATTTATTTATTTATTTATTTATTTATATTTTTGGCTGCATCGGGTCTTCATTGTGGTGTGCAGGATCTTCATTGTGGCATGAGAGTTTTTTTTGTTGTTGCGGCACGCGGGCTCTTTGTTGCAGCGCGTGAGCTTCTCTCAAGTCGTGGCATGCGGGTTTTCTCTCTCTAGCTGTGGCACGCGGGCTCCAGAGCGTGTTGGTTCTGTAGTTTGTGGCACACATGCCCTCTACTTGAGGTGTGCGGGCTTTGTTGCCCCACAGCTTATGGGATCTTAGCTCCCCGACCAGGGATCGAACCCGTGTCCCCTGCATTGGAAGGCGGATTCTTTACCACTGGACCACCAGGGAAGTCCCTGTAGGTATAATTTAGACAGTAAAATTTGCCTAGGTAAAGAAGGAATCCTGTTTATCACAGTAGGGTGAGAGAGCATGGTTTGAGCTGGCTTCTAATGGGAGATCAAAGCTCCTACCATCTGCCTTCACTATTACTTCCCTCAGAAAAGTCTGGATCTTGTGCAAGATACTACACCTGTTCTTTTTTACTGTCTTTGAAATCTTGCATTTATTTTACACTTAGAGCACATCTCAATTTAAACTAGCCACATATCAAGTACTTAATAGTCACATGTGTCTAGTGGCTACCATATTGGACAGTGCAAATCTGGGCCATTCCAGTAGACCTTACTTATGAATAAAGAACCTTCTCCCATAGTCTAGCTGAGATTATTGGAGTGCTACACTGGGTAAACAATACAAACAATAAAGTGTTATAATGAATAGTTTAAATTCCTTTGTGCATATTTCTCTAAGGTACTTTAGAGAGAATTAGCCAAAGTCTTAGGAAGGAGTCAGATCTCTTGGCGAGAATATCATTAATCTATCTTACCCTACGTTCTCACTGCATGTTTCACTGGACCATGCAGTTGGGGGTAGGCAAGGGCCAGATTAGAAAAGGCTTTATAAATTATGCTAAAGGGTTGGGATTTAATTCCAAAGGCTGAAGGGTGGGAAAGAGGGAGGAGTTAGTGAATTTTCAGCAGGGCCATTATGTGATCATTTTTGCATTTTAGAGAAGTTAATATTATGGTAGTGTGGAGGACCCATAATAGGGCAACTTGATTAGAAG
The DNA here is from genome assembly GCF_949987535.1 of Balaenoptera acutorostrata. Taxonomy (NCBI): domain Eukaryota; kingdom Metazoa; phylum Chordata; class Mammalia; order Artiodactyla; family Balaenopteridae; genus Balaenoptera; species Balaenoptera acutorostrata. Next base: position 130,096,036 of record NC_080064.1, on the reverse strand, counting down.
CAAAGAGAAGGTCCTTATTGACCTGAAACAAATAGTCTGCCAGATATTTCTCTAGCAAAGATGGGTTTATTCAGGATCAGCAGAGAATTGCAATTTGGAGTCCACAATCATGGTGAGCCATGTGCAAATACACAAACGGCAAGGGAAAGAGAACACTTTTATAGAGAGGAAAAGGAAAGTGGGAGGGCTGTAGTAAAGAGTCTGTGGCTTTTCATTAACTGAATCCTTGCCAGGAAAGAGGAAGAGTCTTTCTGCCTTTTGGGCTCTGCTATCTTCACAGGGAGTGAGAGCTCCCCCTTCTGGTCTCCCAACTTTATTTGAGGTTTCCATTTGTTTTTATTTTTTTTACATCCTATAAAAATGTGGATAAGAAGTGATGAAGGGATAAACTAAGGTAGTGGCAGTGCAGACAGAGAAGAGAGGGCAGGTTAAAAGATGTTAAGGAAGGCTGTAGAATCCACGGTGCCTGGTATCAATTAAGTGTGGTATAAGAAAAACTATCAAGGATGACTCTTAGCTTTAAAAAAAATTTTATCTTAAGCAACTTGGATTATAAGTAGTAAGTAGTACCATTAATTAAACTAGAAAATATAGGAAGAGAAGCCAGTTTGAGATGAAATGTTGAATTTCATTTTGGTGCATACTGACTTTAGAGTGTAGAGAGTAGAGTTAAAAAAGTATCCAACTTAGCATACCGGGAAACCTGATGAAAGTGGTAAAAGTAGTTACAGTGGAATAGTGAGGACGAAAGCCAGGCTATAAATGTATTGAGGAATGAATGAAAGATTTTGAGAAAACATAGTATATTCAATTTATTCTTATAACAAATATTAATTATTATTTAAGATGCATTGGAATGTACATTGGGAATACACTCATGAATAATATAGTATCTGATCTCAAGCAGTTTTCTGTGGGGGTGGGAGAAGCCACAAATAAACCAACATTTAAAAGACATGAATGGTTAAGATAGTCACCACATGGCTCTGTGAGAGCATACAGAAAGGTCATTGACCTCTAAGGGGTTAGAACCAGTCTTTCAGTGAACTTGTGGTAAAGGGGCAGGGAGAGTGACGGGAGTGCTAGACATAAGAATGAGTTATCTTAACATGTTTTTTTTCTGTTAAAAGGTTATTTAGGGTCCATGTTGCATCCTGTAGAGCACATGTGGAAAACTTTTCCCTCTTCTAGCCGAGTCAAAGACTGAAGAAGGAAAATCATTTCAACCCCGTGTTTGTGGTGCTATCAGGTTTTTTCTTGCTTGCAAGTTAGAGATTTGTGAAGGCTGCCAAGGGGCCACAGTTAATAAAGGGCTGCAGTAGAGGAAGGTGCCTCCTCTGAGCTCCCACAGGCTGTGGGAGCTACTTCTGTCTACAGATACGTTGTCCAGTACAGTAGCCACCAACTGGCCACATGTAGCTATTTACATTGAATTACAATTAAATAAAATTAAAAATTTAACTCCTCAGTCACACTACCACATTTCAAGTGCTTAATAACCACATGTGGTTAAGGCCCACCATATTGGATAGCGTAGACTATACAACATTTCTGTTGTCACAGAAAGTTCTATTAGACTGCACTGGTGTAGAGAACTTGTTTTGTTTCTGTAAGTCTAAGGAATTTTTAAAATCCAAGGAATATATGCTATTACCTACTTGACCTTTTTATCCCTCTAGGGTTTTACACTACATCCTATGGTTTTATAAATTATATAATAATTTTTAGCTGTATATTGTTTGTATATTCTTTTCAGCTTACTTTGGCCTGCTATTTTTATTGTTTCATAACTTATATATTTACAGCTTTTAACCCCTTTTCATGTCTTTTGTATCATTTTCACTCTCATCTCCTGTTGTTGACCCTTAGCAGCCTGATGGTCTTATAAATTACTTTTTTTTTTTGAATTTTATTTATTTATTTTTTATACAGCAGGTTCTTATTATCTATTTTATACATATTAGTGTATATATGTCAATCCCAATCTCCCAGTTCATCCCACCACCACCACCATCACCCACCCCGGTTTCCCCCCTTGGTGTCCATACATTTGATCTCTACATCTGTGTTTCTATTTCTGCCTTGCAAACTGGTTCATCTGTACCATTTTTCTGCATTCCACATATATGCATTAATAAACGATATTTGTTTTTCACTTTCTGACTTACTTCACTCTGTATGACAGGCTCTAGGTCCATCCACGTCTCTACAAATAACCCAATTTCATTCCTTTTTATGGCTGAGTAATATTCCATTGTATATATGTACCACATCTTCTTTATCCATTCATCTGCCAATGGGCAGATTTACGTTGTTTACATGACCTGGCTATTGTAAATAGTGCTGCAAGAAACATTGGGGTGGATGTGTCTTTTTGAATTATGGTTTTCTCTGGGTATATGCCCAGTACTGGGATTGTTGGGTCATATGGCAATTCTATTTTTATTTTTTTATTTTTATTTTTCTAACCCTGTAGAGTCGTGTGCATCTCCTTCCCTCCCCAATCAGTGTGGTTTTTTTAAAACATCTTTATTGGAGTATAATTGCTTTACAATGGTATGTTAGTTTCTGCTTTATAACAAGTGAATCAGCTATACATATACATGTGTCTCCATATCTCTTCCCTCTTGCGTCTCCCTCCTGTACTCTCTATCCCACCCCTCTAGGTGGTAACAAAGCACCAAGCTGATCTCCCTGTGCTATGCAACTGCTTCCCACTACCTATTTTACACTTCATAGTGTATATATGTCTATGCCACTCTCTCACTTCGTCCCAGCTTACCCTTCCCCCTCGCACTGTCCTCAAGTCCATTCTCTATGCCTGCGTCTTTATTCCTGTCCTGCACCTAGGTTCTTCAGAACCATTTTTTTTTTTTTTAGATTCCATATATATGTGTTAGCATATTGTATTTGTTTTTCTCTTTCTGACTTACTTCACTCTGTATAACAGACCCTAGGTCCATCCACCTCACTACAAATAACTCAATTTCGTTTCTTTTTATGGTTGAGTAATATTCCATTGTATATATGTGCCATATCTTCTATATCCATTCATCTGTTGATGGACACTTAGGTTGCTTCCATGTCCTGGCTATTGTACATAGAGCTGCAGTGAACATTGTGGTACATGACTCTTTTTGAAATATGGTTTTCTCAGGGTATATGCGCAGTACTAGGATTGCTGGGTCGTATGGTAGTTCTATTTTTAGGTTTTTAAGGAACTTCCACACTGTTCTCCATAGTGGCTGTATCAATTTACATTCCCACCAACGGTGCAAGAGGGTTCCCTTTTCTCCACACCCTCTCCAGCATTTGTTGTTGGTAGATTTTCTGATGATGCCCATTCTAACCGGTGTGAGGTGATAACTCGTGGTAGTTTTGATTTGCATTTCTCTAATAATTAGTGATGTTGAGCAGCTTTTCATGTGCCTATTGGCCATCTGTATGTCTTCCTTGGTGAAATGTCTATTTAGGTCTTTTACCCATTTTTGGATTGGGTTGTTTGTTTTTTTAATATCGAGCTGCATGTGCTGTTTATATATTTTGGAGATTAATCATTTGTCCGTTGATTCATTTCCAAATATTTTCTCCCATTCTCAGGGTTGTCTTTTCATCTTGTTTATAGTTTCCTTTGCTGTGCAAAAGCTTTGAAGTTTCATTAGGTCCCATTTGTTTATTTTTGTTTTTATTTCCATTACTCTAGGAGGTGGGTCAAAAAAGATCTTGCTGTGATTTATGTCAAAGAGTGTTCCTCCTATGTTTTCTTCAAAGAGTTTTATAGTGTCCGGTCTTACATTTAGGTCTCTAATCCATTTTGAGTTTATTTTTGTGTATGCTGTTAGGAAGTGTTCTAATTTCATTCTTTTACATGTAGCTGTCCAGTTTTCCCAGCACCAGTTTTTGGAGAGACTGTCTTTTCTCCATTTCATATCCTTCCCTCCTTTGTCATAGATTACTTGACCTTAGGTGCATGGGTTTATCTTTGGGCATTCTATCCTGTTCCATTGATCTATATTTCTGTTTTTGTTCCAGTACCATACTGTCTTGATTAATGTAGCTTTGTAATATAGTCTGAAGTCAGGGAGTCTGACTCCTCCAGCTCTGGTTTTTTCCCTCAAGATTGCTTTGACTATTCAGGGTCTTTTGTGTCTCCATATAAATTTTAAGATTGTTTTGTTCTACTTCTGTAAAAAATGCCATTGGTAATTTGATAGGGATTGCATTGAATCTGTAGATTGCTTTGGGTAGTATAGTCATTTTCACAATATTGATTCTTCCAATCCAGGAACATGGTATATCTCTCCATCTGTTTGTATCATGTTTGATTTCTTTCATCACTGTCTAATAGTTTTCTGCATACAGGTCTTTTGTCTCCCTAGGTAGGTTTATTCCTAGGTATTGTATTCTTTTTGTTGCAATGGTAAATGGGAGTGTTTCCTTAATTTCTCTTTCAGAATTTTCATCATTAGTGTATAGGAATGCAAGAGATTTCTGTGCATTAATTTTGTATCCTGCAACTTTACCAAATTCATTGATTAGCTCTAGTAGCTTTCTGGTGACATCTTTAGGATTCTCTGTGTATAGTATCATGTCATCTGCAAAGAGTGACAGTTTTACTTCTTCTTTTCCAATTTGTATTCCTTTTATTTCTTTTTCTTCTCTGATTGCTGTGGCTAGGACTTCCAAAACTATGTTGAATAGTAGTGGCGAGTGTGGACATCCTTGTCTCGTTCCTGATCTTAGAGGAAATGCTTTCAGTTTTTCACCATTGAGAATGATGTTTGCTGTGGGTTTGTCGTATATGGCCTTTATTATGTTGAGGTAGGTTCCCTCTATGGCCACTTTCTGAAGACTTTTTATCATAAATGGGTGTTGAATTTTGTCAAAAGCTTTTTCTGCATCTATTGAGATGATCATGTGGTTTTTATTCTTCAATTTGTTAATATGGTATATCACATTGATTGATTTACCTATACTGAAGAATTATGCATCCCTGAGATAAATCCCACTTGATCATGGTGTATGATCCTTTTAATGTGTTGTTGGATTCTGTTTGCTAGTATTTTGTTCAGGATTTCTGCATCTATATTCATCAGTGATGTTGGTCTGTAACTTTCTTTTTTTGCTGTATCTCTGTCTGGTTTTGGTATCAGGGTGATGGTGGCCTCATAGAACGAGTTTGTGAGTTTTCCTTCCTTTACAGTTTTGGAAGAGTTTGAGAAGCATTGGTGTTAGCTCTTCTCTAAATATTTGATAGAATTCACCTGTGAAGCTATCTGGTCCTGGCCTTTTGTTTGTTGGAAGACTTTTAATCACAGTTTCAATTTCATTACTTGTGATTGGTCTGTTCATATTTTCTATTTCTTCCTGGTTCAGTCTTGGAAGGTTATACCTTTCTAAGAGTTTGTCCATTTCTTCTGGGTTGTTCATTTTATTGTCATAGAGTTGCTTGTAGCATCTTATGATGCTTTGTATTTCTGTGGTGTCCGTTGTAACTTCTCTTTCTTCATTTCTACTTTTATTGATTTGAGTCCTCTCCCTCTTTTTCTTGATCTCTCTGGCTAAAGGTTTATCAATTTTGTTTATCTTCTCAAAGAACCAGCTTTTAGTTTTATTGATCTTTGCCATTGTTTTCTTTGTTTCTGTTTCATTTATTTCTGCCCTGATCTTTATGATTTCTTTCCTTCTATTAACTTTGGGTTTTGTTTGTTCTTCTTTCTCTAGTTCCTTTAGGTGTCCGGTTAGATTATTTATTTGAGATTTTTCTTGTTTCTTGAGGTAGGATTGTATTGCTATAAACTTCCCTCTTAGAACTGCTTTTGCTAATTCCCATAGGTTTTGGATCGTCGTGTTTTCATTCTCATTTGTCTCTAGTTATTTTTTGATTTCCTCTTTGATTTCTTCAGTGATCTCTTGGTTATTTAGTAACATATTGTTTAGCCTCCATGTGTTTGTATTTTTTACATTTTTTCCCTGTAATTTATTTCTAATCTCACAGCATTGTGGTAGGAAAAAATGCTTGATATGATTTCAGTTTCTTAAATTTACCAAGGATTGATTTGTGCCCCAAGCTGTGATCTATCCTGGAGAATGTTCCTTGTGCACTTGAGAAGAAAGTGTAATCTGCTGTTTTTGGATGGAATGTCCTATAAATATCAGTTAAATCTATCTGGTCTATTGTGTCATTTAAAGTGTGTCTCCTTATTAATTTTCTTTCCGGATGATCTGTCCATTGGTGTAAGTGAGGTGTTAAAGTCCACACTATTATTGTGTTACTGTCAATTTCCTCTGTTATAGCTGTTAGCATTTGCCTTATGTATTGAGGTGCTCCTATGTTGGGTACATATATATTTATAATTGTTATATCTTCTTCTTGGATTGATCCTTTGATCATTATGTAGTGTCCTTCCTTGTCTCTTGTAACATTCTTTATTTTAAAGTCTATTTTATCTGACAAGAGTACTGCTTCAGTAGCTTTCTTTTGATTTCCATTTGCATGGAATATCTTTTTCCATGCCCTCACTTTCAGTCTGTATGTGTCCCTAGGTCTGAAGTGGGTCTCTTGTAGACAGCATATATATGGGTCTTGTTTTTGTATCCATTCAGCAAGCCTGTGTCTTTTGGTTGGAGCATTTAATCCATTCACATTTAAGGTAGTTATCGATATGTATGCTCCTATGACCATTTTCTTAATTGTTTTGGGTTTGTTTTTGTAGGTCCTTTTCTTCTCTTGTGTTTCCCACTTAGAAAAGTTCCTTTAGCATTTGTTGTAGAGCTGATTTGGTGGTGCTGAATTCTCTTAGCTTTTGCTTGTCTGTAAAGCTTTTTTTTTTATTAAAAAATTTTTATTTTATTTTATTTATTTTTGCTGCCTTGGGTCTTCATTGCTGTGCATGGTCTTTCTCTATTTGCGGGGAGCGGGGGCTACTCTTCGTTGCGGTGCACGGGCCTCTCATTGCAGTGGCTTCTCTTGTTGCAGAGCACAGGCTCTAGGCGTGCAGGCTCACTAGTTGTGGCTTGCGTGCTCTAGAGCGCAGGCTCTGTAGCTGTCGTGCCCAGGCTTAGTTGCTCCTTGGCATGTGGGATCTTCCTGGACCCAGCCTCAAACCCGTGTCCCCTGCATTGCCAGGCAGATTCTTAACCACTGTGCCAGCAGGGAAGTCCCTGTAAAGCTTTTGATTTCTCTGTCCAATCTGAATGAGGTCCTTGCTGGGCAGAGTAATCTTTTTTTTTTTTTTTTTTTGCCAATTTAGCTTTTATAGCTACATTTATTTATTTATTTATTTATTTATTTATTTATTTATTTATTGGCTGTGTTGGGTCTTCGGTTCATGCGAGGGCTTTCTCTATTTGCGGCAAGTGGGGGCCACTCTTCATCGCGGTGCGGGGACCGCTCTTCATCGCGGTGCGGGGACCACTCTTCATCGCGGTGCGCGGGCCTTTCACTATCGCGGCCCCTCCCGTTGCGGGGCACAGGCTCCAGACGCGCAGGCTCAGTAGCTGTGGCTCACGGGCCCAGCTGCTCCGTGGCACGTGGTATCTTCCCAGACCAGGGCTCGAACCCGTGTCCCCTGCATTAGCAGGCAGATTCTCAACCACTGCGCCACCAGGAAAGCCCCAGAGTAATCTTGATTGTAGGTTTTTCCCTTTCATCACTTTAAATATGTCTTGCCACTCCCTTCTGGCTTGCAGAGTTTCTGCTGAAAGATCAACTGTTAAACTTATGGGAGTTCCTTTGTATGTTATTTGTTGTTTTTCCCTTGTTGCTTTTAATAATTTTTCTTTATCTTTAATTTTTGTCAGTTTGATTACTACGTGTCTTGGCATGTTACTCCTTGGATTTATCCTGCCTGGAATGCTCTGCTCTTCCTGGACTTGGGTGGCTATTTCCTTTCCCATGTTAGGGAAGTTTTTGACTATAATCTCTTCAAATATTTTCTCTGGTCGTTTCTCTCTCTCTTCTCCTTCTGGGACCCCTATAATGTGAATGTTGATGCACTTAATGTTGTCCCAGAGGTCTCTCAGGCTCTCTTCATTTCTTTCCATTCTTTTTTCTTTATTCTGTTCCATGGCAGTGAATTCCACCATTCTGTCTTCCAGGTCACTTATCCGTTCTTCTGCCTCAGTTATTCTGCTATTGATTCCTTCTAGTGTATTTTTCATTTCAGTTATTGTATTGTTCATCTCTGTTTGTTTGTTCTTTAATTCTTCTGTTTGTTCTTTAATTCTCCTAGGTCTTTGCTAAACATTTCTTGCATCTTCTTGATCTTTGTCTCCATTCTTTTTCTGAGGTCCTGGATCATCTTCACTATCATTATTCTGAATTCTTTTTCTGGAAGGTTGCCTACCTCCACTTCATTTAGTTTTTTTTTTTTTTCTGGTGTTTTATGTTGTTCCTCCACCTGGTACATAGTCCTCTGCCTTTTCATTTTGTCTGTTTTTCTGTGAATGTGGTTTTCATTCCACAGGCTAAAGGATTGTAGTTCTTCTTGCTTCTCTTATAAGTTACTTTCATTGATCCTCCATTTCTTTCTTTGCTGATTCACCTAAGTAAATGTAAAGACTCACAGAATAAAATTCCTTCTTGGGATCAGGAATATTACATGTACTAATAGGTTCCCTCAGTTACTAGAAATATTTTTTCTTTATATCATACATCAGTCTAGTTCCTTTGTTAGAAGGTCTGAAATTATCAGTTTTGTTATATTTAAAATCTTTAAGTGAGCAAGCCATTTAAACAGTTGTGACTTTCTAAAGGGGACAGGTATGGTAGATACTATCCATTGTTTATTAAGCATTTGTATTTGCCTATCCCTGTGCTAAAAACCATTTAATCATTTAATTCTCCCAGCAATCCTATGAGATCATTATGACTTATTCCAGTGTACAGATGAGAAAACTCAGGTCCTGAGAGAATGTGAATGTGTGACCTAATGTCACACAGTTAAGTGACAGACGTGAACTCACAGATTTGAACTTTAATTCCAAAGCCTACGTATTAAGTAGGGGGTTCCTCTTAGGGAAGGACCACAGACGTAATATCTCCGGTACAGTCATGGCAAGAAACTTTATGGTATTGAATCTTCTCATATGTTTTTATGAATACAGTTGCCTTAGAACATCCATGGCCAGGTTTTTGAAGTTTTAATAAATCAAGTTGTCCTCCCATCTGCTGATAATCCTGATCAGTATCAAATCACACTGAATTTTGAGTCTTTGTTGTTTTTAGTTATTTTATACTGGTCTTTAAACAAGCAAAATATCTGTGGCAAATGGCTGGGTGTTCCTCCTGTGATATCAACATGATATGAGAGAAGTCTGTAGGCCAAGCATATGACGCCTGGATCGGGATGCTCATATGCTCAGGCCTTTATCCTGGTTGTCTTTTCTGCGTATAATGCTGTTCCCACGGTGAGCCACATGTCAAACTGCCTCACCTTCTTCAAGTGTCCACTCAAATGTAACCTTCTCAATCAAACTTACCAGGACCATTCTGTTTAACTGTAATATGCCTCTCCCACATAAATTCCTCATTCCCCATTCTACTTCCAGTAATTGATTAGCATGTGATTATTATTCTTATGGGCAATAAGCACTAAGGTTCTTTATGTAGCTATCCGAGGGCTCTGGTCAATATTATCATCTTTTTGGGCTAAGGCCTCAGCCTACCTTTAGAACTAACTTCCTCTTTGCTTCCCAGTTGTGCTCCTACTTTCTAAAGCTCAAAATATGGTGTTAAGCTAGTATTCCTCAAATTTGAAAAAAATGTCACCTCTTTCTTTGTTCCAGTTTGATATTAATCCTATCACTTCTTTATACCACCTCTGTATGTTAACATGGACCTGGAGAGAGTTAGGAAGACTTCTTTCTCTGCAAATAAAATAATCCTAAGAAGAAAGCCTTATCTAATGCCCAGGGATCTTCTTTCCTAGTCAAAGGCTCTTTGATGTTCTTAAGATAATTTAACTTGGACCTCTTTTCATTTTTTGAAATGGTAGAAAAATCACATAAAAACTTTGAGTTTTTCCAAATGAATAGAGGAGCCAAGGGAGTTGGAGGAGCCACTGCAGGTTCCATAGTCATGTTTTCAAACCAGATTGTCCCCTTCTTCACCAGGCTCAGGCTCAGAGAACACTTTGGAAAAGGACCTGCCAATCTTTTTAAAAGGAATAATGATGGAGAACAATATTGAGTCTTTTTTTCTAGGGCTTCTGCCCAATTTAATTCTAATCTCACATATAAGCTCTTCTTCAAACCACTTGCTTCTAGCATATTTCCTAAGTTTCATCTTGGAGAGCTGTTTTTCACCCAAATCCTCTATGCTTGGTTTGTCTCACAGCTTCCAAAACCTAATGAGGACTAATATTCTCTTATCTCATAATTCACTTTTGAAATTCTCAGATGATAAGTAGGACTGCTTATACAGATCTTCGAGCGATACACTACCAGAAAGTAGCTTACTGCTATGGATGTCTGTGTGCTCATACCACCAGTCAATGTGTATTACAAAGGGAATGAGTGTATAGCATTGGGAAATCTGGACAGTCTGTTAACTGGAGATTAGTTAACAGAGTTTCCACCGTGTGTGTATATATTTTTTCTTTCAAGGAGACTACCATTTTTATGAGATGATTCTATTGGCAAACAACTGAAATCATTTAAACTCGGACCTCTGTCTGACCAGGATGGGTCTCTCTTGGCTAGGTCTAAACAGTCATCTAGATCACTTTGGACAATCAACCAGGGAAATTTCTTCAGTACTCATTCTCTGTTAGATATATTTAAAGATTAGTTGGTTACAATTCCATACTTGAGGAAGACAAAACAACGGGGAACAATTCACAGAAAAGATGCCTATTTTGTATAACATATGCTTAGTCTTATTAATCCGGGAAATGCATATTAAAACAGAATAATAAAATTTTCTTAAACTGGTGAGTTTGACAAAACATAAAATGATACATAAGATCCAGCATTGGCAACCATGTGGTGGAAAAGGCAATCTAGGTTGTAGTACTATGATTGAGATGTTTTTTCATTTTTCTACAGTTGATTCTTATTATTCACAATAGTTATGCTCTGTAAAGTCACTATGAACACTGAATTAGTGAATACTGAAATATTGCTTAGTGGAGAAGTACAGGGTTAGGTTTCCATGAGCTTCTAGACACATTTTTGTCAAGCGGTCAACACATAACCTTGTTTTTTGTGTTTTTCTGTTTACTGACACCTTATTTAACATGTATTGTTGATTCAGTAACATTGAACTCACAGCCAACAGCACCATAACTCATTCTCGAATGATGCTTGTAGTACACATGCGTTTTCTCTGTAAGGCACATCACAGTCTTCTTGCACTTAGGAGCACTAGACAGCACTTAAGTCCTATGCTTAGGGGCCACTGTAAATAGTGAAATCAACAAAAAGTACAAAAATGCAAAAAGTGTGGCACTAGATAGGCTGCAGAAAGGATACTTGCTTATAGTATGAGAGCTAAAACAAGAAGGCATAGTGTTGCTTTGTTCAGCCTTAGCTGGGAACTTTCATGGCAGGTGATTCAAATTTTTGCCACTCTCTGCATGTCCATGAATGACAATGAAAGTGCTCCAAGTATTAATTTGGGGTTACGTATTTTAGTGAGTAAGTGAATTTGCAAATATGGAATCCATGAATAATAAGGATTGACTGTATATTTTACATTTTTAAAATAATAAGCTCGAATGACTTTCATAAAAGAAGAATAGAGAAAATAATTAGCAATGCCTGATTAATAAAATATCCTGGCTAAAGAAAATAATTTTTCATGAAGAGTAGATAGTGTTTAATATAATTAGCTCAAAGTACAAAATACATAGTAGAAAAATTCTTACATTTCAGAATAACTATTGCTTTGGATTTCTTTTGTTTTGGTGTCAACACTCAGCTCAAAAACATGGCAAAGATAGTAACTCTCTCTGTGATTATGGAAAGATGAGGACTTGCCTAGTGGCGCAGTAGTTAAGAATCCGGGGGCTTCCCTGGTGGCGCAGTGGTTGAGAATCTGCCTGCCAATGTAGGGGACACGGGTTCGAGCCCTGGTCTGGGAAGATCCCACATGCCACGAAGCAACTGGGCCCGTGAGCCACAATTACTGAGCCTGCGCTTCTGGAGCCTGTGCTCCGCAACAAGACAGGCCGCGATAGTGAGAGGGCTGTGCACCGCGATGAAGAGTGACCCCCACTTGCCACCACTAGAGAAAGCCCTCGCACAGAAACGAAGACCCAGCCATAAATAAATAAATAAAATTAAATTAAATTAAAAAAAAGAATCCTCCTGCCAGTGCAGGGAACGCGGGTTCGATCTCTGGTCCGGGAAGATCCCACATGCCGTGGAGCAACTAAGCCTGTGCGCCACAACTGCTGAGCCTGCACTCTAGAGCCCACAAGCCACAACTGCGGAAGCCCGCACACCACAACTACTGAAGCCTGTGCACCTAGAGCCCATGCTCCGCAACAAGAGAAGCCACTGCATTGAGAAGCCTGCGCACCGCAACCAAGAGTAGCCCTCGCTCACTGCAACTAGAGAAAGCCCACGCGCAGCAACGAAGACCCAATGCAGCCAAAAATAAGTTAATTAAGTAAATAAATTTTTTTTTAAAAAAGATGAAACAATGTGATCTAATAACAGAGTAATAGAAAAGCAGTTGACATTAAACTCCTGAAATAAAACAATATTTTATAATATTTTTCAATGACAAAATAAAGCTTTATTCAAATATATTAGTATTACTGGTTCAAGCAGTATTTTCCTGAAAAGGAAGGAGATGTAATTCAAATTTACAAGTAAGGTGTTTAAAATTATTACATATCTTCTTCTGGTAATGTGTAGATTTTTCAACTAAATTAACATGAAATATTTTCTCCTCTTTTTTTTTGTTTTTGTTCCAGCCATTAAGTGTCAGAACTGGGATTCAAACCTTTGAACTGGGATTCAAAACTTGCTCCCAAGTTCATGCTTTTAACCATTTTATCAATATTATACTGTCTTATTACTTGTCTGCGAGACCCTGTCACATTACCAAGGCATTAAACATGTACAAATCAAATGACTTTTGAGAATTAGATACAGAAGTACTTTCTTCTCTATAAAGTTTTAAAACTAGAGATTGTATAATCCTTTTTCTGAGTGATTTAGCTGTAAGCTGACCCAAAAACCACAAAATAAATGACAGTGTTTGCCTTATTTCACATGTATCATAATTACTTGTATTACGAATAGATGCCCAAAACCCAAGAAAACAGTAAAAAGTTGGATTAAAGACAAAAGGAACTTTACACTATCTCACTTTTACTCCTAGCTATTACACATTGTATATTCAGAAATAAAATAATGTTTTCCCCTGTAAAACCATTTAAACACCATTTTTATACTTTTATGATGAATAGAGTTTATGGTTAATTCTTTTCCAAAAGTTTCTTTTTAATATGTCCAAATGTTTCTCTAGCATCTGCATTGTAAGTCCACCAAATATGATTGGGCTAGCTTAGCTGGTGAGAACTGTTCATTGTCTGATTCTCTAGGGGTATCACACTGTCCTTTGATCATGAAACCTCTTCCTCCCACTCCCCTTTTTTCCCCCCCGTGATTATAACATAACTGGGAAAGTCTGTTATTCTACAGTTACATTACAATTCTTGTTTTGGCACATTACAAGAGTACACTCTTTTATTCTGACAGAAAAAATATATAGTGATATTGAGAATGATATTTTTAGAAGAGTTAATATCTAAAATATATAAAGAACTTATACAATTCAATAGCAAAAAAAAAAATCTGATTAAAAAAATGGGCAGAGGATCTGAAGACATTTTTCCAAAGAAGACATGCAGATGGCCAGCGGGTATGTGAAAAGGTACTCAACATCACTAATTATCACTAATTATCAGAGAAATGCAAATTAAAACTGTAATGAGATATCACCTCACACCTGTCAGAATGGCTACTATCAAAAAGACAAGAGGGCTTCCCTGGTGGCGCAGCGGTTGAGAATCTGCCTGCCAATGCAGGGGACACAGGTTCGATCCCTGGTCTGGGAAGATCCCACATGCCGCAGAGCAACTGGGCCCGTGAGCCACAATTACTGAGCCTGCGCGTCTGGAGCCTGTGCTCCACAACAAGAGAGGCCGCGATAGTGAGAGGCCCGTGCACTGCGATGAAGAGTGGCCCCCGCTTGCCACAACTAGAGAAAAGCCCTCGCACAGAAACGAAGACCCAACACAGCCAAAAATAAAATAAATAAATAAATAAAATTTATTTAAAAAAAAAAAAAAAGACAAGAAATACAAGTGTTGACAAGGATGTGGAGAAAAGGGAACCCTTGTGCACTTTGGTGGGAATGTAAATTGGTGTAGCCACTATGAAAAACAGTATGGATGGTCCTCCATATGACCCAGCAATTCCACTTCTGGGTATATAGCCAAAGGAAACGACACTAACTCGAAAACATATTTGCATCTCCACATTTATTGCAGAATCATTTACAATGGCCAAGACATGGAAACAGCCTAAGTGTCCCTCGATGGATGAATAGATAATGAAAATGTGGTATGTAGACACAGTGGAATATTGTTCAGGCAAAGAAAAAAAAAAAAAAAAAGGAAGGAAATCCTGTCATTTGTGACAAAATGGATCAATCTTGAGGGCATTATGCTAAATGAAATAAGTCAGACAGTAAAAGACATATACCATATCATCTCATTTATATGTGGAATCTAAAAAAAAAAAAGAAAAATTCATACAGAGAATAGATTAGTGTTTTACAGATATACATCTCTATCTCTCTGTCTGTCTATCTTCTAGTGGCATGGAGAATATAGGAAAGTATCCTTTGTGAATAAAACTTCTAGAGATTGACTATGGTATAGACTTAGGGTATACTAGAAGTAAATCTCCCTTTAAGAGATTTTTACCTTTTACCTACATTTTTGTTGGATTGGGATTTACTTTGTTTCATTCAACTAAAATTATTGAGTACATTGTGTGTGGGGGTGGTATTCAGCAGTAGGATGATAGATGTTAGCTCTGTCAATGTGGAATTGACAGTCTAATGAGGAATATGGCTGTTAAACAAATGATTATATGAAAATGTATGTATTAGAACTACATTAAGTGCTATAACAGAGTGTCATCATTGTGCAAGAGCTTATAACAGAAGGCTGTAGCTTAGTTGAAGTGGAGAGATTCCTGAAAGATTCTCATTTATTCCAAATTTGAAGGATAGAGAACAGCCATGTGTGGAGACCCTAAATCTGGAGAGAACCTAGCATATTCTAGGAATTCAGAGAAGTCCAGTTTGGCTCTACTTACAGTGCAAAGAGGAGGGTTGCCTACAGTGTGACTGAAGAGATAGTTTAGGCAGGTTATGAAGGCCACATTAACTAGTTTGTGTTTATTCAAGTACAGTGGGAAGTTCTATGGAAAAGTTTAAACGAGGGGTCAACATGATTAAATTTGTATTTTAAAATATCACTCTGACTACCACGTGGAAAATTGGTTGGAGCAGGATAAAATAATTCTGACTAGAGATTATGAGACCCTGGGCTTATAACCATCATTGGATGGTGACAGTGGGAGGTTTTGAAATATACTGTTGGAAAGGAGAGCTTGCAGAACTTGGTGATTTGGATATGGGTATGAAGAGTTAGGTAGTTTATCTACTATAGATAAACAAATTGGTGATAGAAGGGACTCTTATTTATTTTTTAATTTTTATTTTATATTGGAGTATAGTTGCTTAACAATGTTGTGTTAGTTTTGGTGTACAGCAAAGTACAAAGATTCAGTTATACATTTTAGAAGAGATACAAAAACAGTGATTAAAACACCAAAGCCTATTTAACTGTTCTTCCTGAGCTATCAATTTAAATTTTAGGTACACATAAATAGCTTCTACTCTCAAAAGTAGAAGATAGGAATAGAGAAAAAGCATTCAATCCTGAGTTTAAACTATGTTTCTTAGACATCTATCAGCTTTTAGTAAATTTGGAATCCCTTGGTAAAGTTCTTGAGTCTGTCCATTATTTTTGTTTTTGTTTTTTTAAATAAATTTATTTATTTTATTTATTTATTTTTGGCTGCGTTGGGTCTTCGTTGCTGCACGCAGGCTTTCTCTAGTTGCTGTAAGCAGGACTACTCTTCATTGCGGTACACAGGTTTCTCATTGCAGTGTCTTCTCTTGTTGCGGAGCATGGGCTCTAGAGCACAGGCTCAGTAGTTGTGGTGCACGTGCTCAGCTGCTCCGCGGCATGTGGGATCTTTCCTGGACTAGGGCTCGAACTGCATTGGCAGGTGGATTCTTAACCACTGTGCCACCAGGGAAGCCCCTGTTTTATTCTTAAAGAAAGTAGTCTGGCAGTAATGGGCCCCTATTCAGCTCCTTCAATGTTAATTCTAATTTTGAAGATTTTTTTTTGAACTCGGGTTTGGTAAAAAGAAAAATGCTACATATCATCCTGCTGTAACCAGCAGATGTTGCTTGCTTGTTAGTTCTGCTTTGGGGATTCAGAAGTGGGTGGAATTAGTTGATTAGGATCCAAAAACAGATAGACTATGAGAAAAACATTCTTTAAAACCTTATGGAGTTGAAAGCCAAATACTAATAATATATTTTTTCCTAAACCTGTAACTCTGTGGATATCTATTTACTAATTTATTATCTCCTATAAATGTGATCCAAGCCATTAAAGATTACATTTATAAACTATTTGAGATTGGTCCCAGTTTTGGCCTTTGAGCCTTCCTATTAATTACCATAATTTATTGCTAGTAAATGTGACACTTACTGAGATGTCACAATTAATCTTGCATGGAATGCAAATGAGATGCTGATTAAATCATTAATGATGTAGTCTTTCTAATTTCAAAGCTGTGGAAATGATTAGAATAGAAATGTGCCTTCCTTTTCTTAACTAAGATTTCACTATTATTTTAGATTAAATATAACTGTGCATGTTGACTTTTACTGATAACAGCCACTGATCCTTTGTTATCCTCTCCTACTGTTAACCTTACTTTGTCAGGCTTCTGAAGGTTCATTACAAGAACTTGGCTCAAAGCATTTCTTTTTATCTCTCTGATTCATTCATTCAGTCAACCCACCCACCAGCCACCAAACAACATTTACAAACCATCTAGGTGTCTAGAATTCTTAGGCATTGACAATGAGAAGATGAAAACACATTTTCCCTGAGCCAAAGGAACTTATGTCCTAGTGGAAGGAAATCCCTGCACAATCAATAATTGCAATAAAGTCTTATAATTGCCATGATAGGCATATGTATCAAATGGAAAAAAGTTTGTGATCAAATAAGATTGAGAAATACTGAAACACTAATTTGAAAAGATATATGCACCCCATTTTCATAGCAGCATTATTTACAATAGGCAAGATATGGAAGCAACCTTAAGTGCCCATCAATAGATGAATGGATGTGGGCTATATATACAATGGAATATTAGCCGTAAAAAAGAATGAAATATTGTCATTTGCAACAACATGATGGGCCTAGAGGGTGTTATGCTAAGTGAAGTCAGACAGAGAAAGACAAATACTGTATGATTTCTCTCATATGTGGAATCTAAAAAACAAAACAAATGAACAAATACAACAAAACAGAAACAGTCATAGATACAGAGAACAAACAGGTGGTTGCCAAAGGAGAGAGCGGGGTTGGGGGAGGACAGAAATAGGTGAGGGAGATTAAGAGGTACAGACTTCTAGTTACAAAATAAATGAGTCATGGGTATGAAATGTACAGTGTGGGGAATAAAGTCAATAATTATGTAATATTTTTGTATGGTGACAGATGGTAACTAGACTTATTACAGTAATCATTTTGAAATGTATAGAAGTATTGAATCTCTATGTTGTATACCAACAACTAGCATAGTGTTGTAGGTCAATTATACTTCAAAAAAACAAACTCACAGGCTTCCCTGGTGGTGCAGTGGTTAAGAATCTGCCTGCCAGTGCAGGGGACACGGGTTCAAGCCCTGGTCCGGGAAGATACCACATGCCACAGAGCACCTAAGCCGTGTGCCACAACTACTGAGCCTGTGCTCTAGAGGCCACAAGCCACAACTACTGAGCCCACATGCCACAACTACTGAAGCCTGCGCCTAGAGCCCGTGCTCTGCAACAAGAGAAGCCACCGCAATGAGATGCCGCGCACTGCAACAAAGAGTAACCCCCACTCGCCGCAACTAGAGAAAGCCCACGCAAAGCAGTGAAGACCCAATACAGCCAAAAATAAATAAATTAAATAAATAAATTTATTTAAAAAAAAAACTCAGAAAAAGAGATAAGATTTGTGATTATGAGAGGCAGCAGGTAGGGGATGAAGGATAGTAGGATGAAGGTAGTCAAAAGGTACAGTTATAAGATAAATAAGTACTAACAATGTTAATGTGCAACATGATAAACATAGCTAACACTGATGTTAAGTTCTATATCAAAGTTAAGAGTGTGACTCCTAAGAGTTCTCCTCACAAGGAAAAAAAAAATGTTTCCTATTTTTAAAATTTTGTATTTATATGAGATGACGGATATTCACTAAACTTATTGTGGTAATCATTTCCAGATATATGTAAGTCAAATCATTATGCCATACACCTTAAACTTGTACAGTGCTATATGTTAGTTATATCCCAATAAAACTGGAAGAAAAAATTGATAAATTTCCAACAACTGAAAAGACAAGCAAAAAGATTGGGAAATACTGGGTTAAATGAGGTTAAGCAAATTTGTCTAGTACAGGACTCTAGAACATTTTGAATGCTAACATAAATTGTGAATCTCCAAAAAGGGCATCTGGCATGAAGTATTTTCCAACTTTGTTGCCAAAAATAAGAGATGACAATCAGGATAAGAAGAAATTCCAAACCATAATTCTTGCTAAGCTGCCTGCAGGGACCATGAAGAAAACATAAAGAATTTTGAAACATAGCTTTTACTTTTTAGGGAAGAGAAAAAGGTAAACAGAGCTACATAAATCTAAATTTCAAAATTTCTCTTGTTTCTTTCCCGCTTACTCATCCCAGCACACTCCCTTCCCCGTGCTATGGATCTTTGCACTGATTTTGAGTCTCCCGTGCGTCTGTGTTTTTGAATTTCTCATGAGTGTTAAAAAGTAACCATTTGTACTGTTGTTGAAGCTCATTCATCCTGATATTCTAATATTCACAAATTCTTGCATTTTTAGGTCTGTTCTCTAAGTATCGAATGAAAAGGATTATCTACAGTTAAAGGAATTTGGAAAAGCAGTTTTGTTTTGCTTTTGTTTTCTCCTCCCCCCTCCCCCGAGTTTCAGGTGCTGAGAGGACAGAAGGGTACTTAGCTTTTATTTTATTTTATTTTTAAATTTATTTTATTGAAGTATAGTTGATTTACAATGTTATGTTAATTTCTGCTGTACAGCAAAGTGATTCAGTTATATATGTATATACATTCTTTTTCACATTCTTTTCCATTATGGTTTATCACAGGATATTGAATATAGTTCTTTGTGCTACACAGTAGGACCTTGTTGTTTATCCATTCTGTATATAATAGTTTGCATCTGCTAACCCCAAACTGCCAATCCATTCTTCCCCTACTCCTCCCCCTTGGCAACCACAAGTCTGTTCTCTATGTCTGTGAGTCTGGTTCTGTTTTGTAGATAAGTTCATTGGTGTCATATTTTAGAGTCCACATATAAGTGATATCATATGGTATTTGTATTTCTCTTTCTGACTTACTTCACTTAGTATGATAATCTTTAGGTCCATCCATGTTGCTGCAAATGGCATTGTTTTATTCTTTTTTATGGCTGAGTAGTATTGCATTGTGTGTATGGAGGGGTACTTAGTTTTGATCCTCTCCTTCCCCTTTGAATGTAGCCTGAGACTGAGCCTAGAGTAGGGATTCTTATCCTGTTGTCTACAGACCCCTAAAGTTTTGGAAAATAGAATTCAGGAATCTGTGACCTTGGATGTGAAAAAAAATCATGTACTTATTTTCACCAATCTCCAAATGAAAGTTAGAATTCCTGTGAATACAAGCAATAAACCACTGTAATGGCTATACCTTGACTTTGCAATTATTAGAAATTACAAACATTTTTGTATCACATTACAACTGTAGAGATCGTAGAATATCATTTACAACGATTGCTACTTTAAAAGTATAGGAGTTGTTAGAAGGGCTGCTAGATCTTAATAAAGATGCACATTATGTTTTTATATTACCACTTAAAAATATTTTGATAATTGTATTTCAAAATAATGTTTCCTTTGTAATCCTGTGTGTTTTATGTATTTAAAAACATTGCTCTGAGAAAGGTTTTTAGACTTCATCAGGCTGCCAAAAGAGGATCCAAGCATAAGACAAAATGAAGGACCATTGTTCTAGAGGAAGATACACAGGGTCAAATAAAGATAAACAAGGAGCCCTGGAGTTAGAAGACAGAGTAGTACCCAAGGCAGCTTCTTCTATTTTATTCCTTTTCCCAGCATGAATCCTCCCCATCCTTGCCACTCTAAGCTTCTGAGAACTTATAAGACTTGTAGCCCATACTTATTGTTCATTCTCTTAACACCTGCTCCAACTTCTATACAGATATTTGGATGAATTCACTCATTCATTCAACAAATATTTGGGGGGTACCTATTATGTACTGAGTAGACTATGGAGATATAACAATGAGCAAAACAAGCAATGAACCTTGTCCTCACAGACATTACGTTCTAATGGAGGGAGATAGACCACGAACAGAATAAAAAAGTAAAATGTTTAGTATGGCCAATGATGGTAAGTGCTGTAGGGGGAGATCAATCAGGGAAGGAAATAGGGTTCTCCAGGAAGGGGAGGAATTTGCAGCTTTTAAAGGGAGTGGACAGGGAAGGCTGTAACATTGGATACAGACTTGAAGGAGGTAAGGGTAAGAGTCATTTAGCAATCTACGTCCAGGGAACAGCAAGTTCCAAAGTTGCAGAGTGCCTGGTATGTTGGAAAAAGCCAGGAGCCCAGTGTGGCTGGAGCAGAGTGACCATGGGGAGAAGAGCAGGAGGTGAGGTCAAGTTGGTAAGGGATGGGAGGGAATACCCAGGTTGGAGCATTGCATACCACTGAAAGGACTTTGGCTTTTACTCTGAGCGAAAGAGAGGCCATTGACGAGTTTGAGCAAAGGACCGACACGATCTGACGTGTTTTAGCAGTATCTCTAGTTTCTATGTGGAGAATAGACGAAACAGTGCAAGAACTTAAAAAAAACAAAGAAAAATCTTGAGATTTTCTCCACTTCCTGACTATTTTAGACAATAACCTTCTACCTAGTCTCCTTGCTTTCAGAATTACCTCCCTCCAATTCAGTAACCACACAGCTACCTGAGTATTTTTTTAATGTAAATCTCATCATGTCATGCCCCAAAACCATTCTTTTGCTTCAGTGTTTACTGCGTCGTTAAAAACTCCTCAGCAAGACAGACAAGGCCATACACTATCTTTCCCCCTTTCTAGCTATGTAGTTGCACTTACTGTGTCTCTGTTTTAAAATGTGGTTTTATTATTATTCAGGCATGGTGAAGTCCGCAGATCAGGAGATGATTGCTGTTGAAAGGTATTTACAGTTCTCAAGAGGAAGAGGCATGCTATCCCACACAGAGCCACAGGGAAAAGCACCAGGGTTAGTCAGGAAGCAGAAGGAGTGGGGTGGCAGTGGGGTACGTGGGCAAGAGCCTTTATAGTGGCTTCTGTGGAAGGACAGGCAGGATAGGGTAAGCAGGCTTTGTATTGACTGGTTTTAACAATTTTAGTGGGACCTAGGGTGTAGGTGGCTGTTCTGGTACCTGGCCCTGGGGTGATAAGGGCAGAGGAAAATTGGCCTGGAGTATAAATGTGATAGAGGGGGTGAGGATGTGTGTGGGGCTCTGGATTGGTTGTTCTTTCCAGGGTCAGTAAAGCCCCAGATGTCAGAACATCACAATAAAGAGACATGCTTAATACAGTCTCCCACTCTCACTGGCTGTGCTCCAATTAATCCTAAATGACTTGCAATTTCTGACCATTCCATGCTAAAGTTCCTTACCCTCTTCCTGGGAAAGAAAATTTATCTCCTAATGATTTTCTTGGTGAAGGCTTCCCTGACCTTTCCAACAGACTCATAAGGCCCTGCCATGTTTATTCAGTGTTACTTATCACATTATATTGTAATTATTAGTTTACATGTGTTGCTTAAGACCACCTCCCCTCCCAGACTGTGAGCCCCTTGAGAACTAGAACTGTTGTATTCCTCCTTGACTTTCTAGAGTGCGTAACCTAGCACATAGTTGACATTTAATATATATTTGTTGACTGAAATGAAAAATGACTAAATGAATAAGTGAATGAATGAATGAGTTCTAAATCAGTCTTAACTGTAGGAAAGACATCATTAATGAGATTTCTTTATTTTGTAAGAGTTAGGCAAAAGTCCCCAAATCCTCAGGTTTTATCACGTCCATGAAATTGTCATCAAACCAAATGATTTATGCTATTCCTTCCAACTGTAAAATTTTGATTTTTTCGCTGAACTTTTGGTGAATTATACCTTTCCCTTTCCCTTTACATGGCTTAGAAGTATAATTTACAGTTTTAAAAGTTGAAACGAGGAAATGTGATACATGATTTTTATTTGTATGTATAATATCCAAGAAGTATATCAAGGTGGTTAAGAACTTGGGTTCTATTATCTGAGTTCACATCCCACCTATACCAATTGCTCTTGGTCCAAGTAGAAAACCTCTCAAAATTTTAATTTCTTCATCTGTGAAATTGGGATAATAATGATATCTACTGCTTGGGATTATTATTGTAAAGAATAAATGAGATTAGTCATGTAAACTCCCTAGCATAGTGAACACTTAATTGATATTAGCTAGCATTATTACTGTCATTGGTGTAATGGACATTATTATGATAATCACTACTCAATCATATACTGCACCCTTACAGTATGATACTGGCCAAGGTTTAAAGGGTGCAGTGGCATTATTTTTGAGAAATGTGGAAGAAAAACATATACATTTAGCTTTAAGTATTTAGCTTTAACCATTTTTAAGTTTTATTATCTGTCACATTTTGCATAATCAAAACAAAGACAATGAAAGAACATCTTTTTAAAGAAATAATTATCTTGATAGGCTGTCTGGTAAATTAATTCTTTCAGAGAGGTTGAAAAAAGGGGGTGAGGGGAAGAGAAAGAAAATCTTGTGAAGTTTGTAAAAAACTGAGTAAGTTATATACATTTGCTTTTTTAATAGCACTATTGAGATATAATTCACATACCAATACAATTTACCTGTTTTAAAATGTACGGTCCAATAGTTTTTAGTATATTTACACATATGTGCAACCATTACCACAGTCTGTTTTAGAACATTTAGAAGATCACCTCAAAAATAAACCCCAAACCTTATGCTATTTCCTTCCTACCCCTCAGCCCTATGCAGCCACTGATCTGCTCCCCGCCTCTACAGATTTCCCTGCTCTGGACATTTCATATGAATGAAATCATTTGATATGTGATCTTTTGTGACTGGCTTCTTTCTCGTAGCATAACGTTTTCAAGGTTCATCCATGTTATACCACGTATTCAGTACTTTCTTTTTATGGCTGAATAACATTCATTTTATAGATATACCACATTTTGTTTATCTGTTTGTCAGTTGATGGACATTTGTGTTGTTTCCTTTCCTTGGTCATTATGAATAATGCTACTGTAAACGCTGTGTACAGGTTTGTGGGGGTGTATGTTTTCAGTTCTCTTGGGTGTATGCCTGGGATGAGTATCGCTGGATCATATAGTAACCCTATGTTTAATTAAAGATTGGCCAGACTATTTTTCCAAAGCTACTGCACCATTTGACATTACCACTAGCAGTATATGAAAGTCTTGGTTTCTCCACATCCTCACTGATACTTGTTACCTGACTTTTTTTTTTTTTCCCCAAACCTATTTGCTTTTGTTTTCATTTTAACAGAAGCAAATTTAAAGCTGAGTTATTATACAGAATTGGTTGTTGAGGAGAGAGTGTTGAAAATCTATAGGGGAGTACAGACTTCTACCATTACATACCCCATTCTTATGACTAGCTGTTCATAAAGAAAGGTCTTACTGGTTAGGTAGTTCCAAGATCCAAAAATATTACGAGGTAAACATTTTGAGGAAATGTAAAATTTCTATATACAAAGTTTCAATCTAGAATATTACTAAATTTTTTACAAGCTATTTGTGTGTGTGTGTGTGTTTCCAAAATAAAACCTTTATTTACCTCAAACTTTCATTGCTTCCAAATAAGATTTTCATGTTTATTTTATATTTTAAGTTTTCCCTCTCCGTCTTTTTTTCTCCCTTCACTCCCCTTTCCTTCCAATAGTCAACTCTCATTTCATCTCTGCTTTTCTTTTTTTTTTCTTATTAGTCATCAATTTTATACACATCAGTGTATACATGTCAATCCCAATCGCCCAATTCATCACACCCCCGCCCCCACCCCCCCACGGCTTTCCCCCCTTGGTGTCCATACGTTTGTTCTCTACATCTGTGTCTCAACTTCTGCCCGGAAAACTGGTTCATCTGTACCATTTTTCTAGGTTCCACATATATGCGTTAATATACGATATTTGTTTTACTCTTTCTGACTTACTTCACTCTGTATGACAGGCTCTAGGTCCATCCATGTCTCAACAGATGACCCAGTTTCGTTCCTTTTTATGGCTGAGTAATATTCCATTGTATATATGTACCACAACTTCTTTATCCATTTGTCTGTCGATGGGCATTTAGGTTGCTTCCATGACCTGGCTATTGTAAATAGTGCTGCAATGAACATTGGGGTACATGTGTCTTTTTGAATTATGGTTTTCTCTGGGTACATGTCCAATAGTGGGAATGCTGGATCATATGGTAATTCTATTTTTAGTTTTTTAAGGAACATCATACTGTTCTCCATAGTGGCTGTATCAATTTACATTCCCATCAACAGTGCAAGAGGGTTCCCTTTTCTCCACACCCTCTCCAGCATTTGTTGTTTGTAGATTTTCTGATGATGCCCATTCTAACTGGTGTGAGGTGATACCTCATTGTAGTTTTGATTTGCATTTCTCTAATAATTAGTGATGTTGAGAAGCTTTTCATGTGCTTCTTGGCCATCTGTGTGTCTTCTTTGGAGAAATTTCTGTTTAGGTCTTCTGCCCATTTTCTGATGGGGTTGTTTGTTTTTTTAGTATGGAGCTGCATGAGATGTTTATATAATTTGGAGATTAATCTTTTGTCCATTGATTCATTTGCAAATATTTTCTCCCATTCTGAGGGTTGTCTCTTTGTCTTGTTTTTAGTTTCCTTTGCTGTGCAAAAGCTTTTAAGTTTCATTAGGTCCCATTGTTTATTTTTGTTTTTATTTACATTTCTCTAAGAGGTGGGTCAAAAAGGATGTTGCTGTGATTTATGTCATAGAGTGTTCTTCCTATGTTTTCCTCTAAGAGTTTTATAGTGTCCGGTCTTACTTTAGGTCTCCAATCCATTTTGAGATTATTTTTGTGTATGGTGTTAGGGAGTGTTCTAATTTCATTCTTTTACATGTAGCTGCCCAATTTTCCCAGCACCACTTATTGAAGAGACTGTCTTTTCTCCATTGTATATCCTTGCCTCCTTTGTCATAGATTAGTTGACCCTAGGTGCATGGGTTTATCTCAGGGTTTTCTATCTTGTTCCATTGATCTGTGTTTCTGTTTTTGTGCCAGTACCATATTGTCCTGATTACTGTAGCTTTGTAGTATAGTCTGAAGTCAGGGAGTCTGATTCCTCCAGCTCCGTTTTTTTCCCTCAAGACTGCTTTGGCTATTCGGGGTCTTTTCTGTCTCCATACAAATTTTAAGATTTTTTGTTCTAGTTCCATAAAAAATGCCATTGGTAATTTGATAGATATTGCATTGAATCTGTAGATTGCTTTGGGTAGTATAGTCATTTTCACAATATTGATTCTTCCAATCCAAGAACATAGTATATCTCTCCATCTGTTGGTATCATCTTTAATTTCTTTCATCAGTGTCTTATAGTTTTCTGCATACAGGTCTTTTGTCTCCCTAGGTAGGTTTATTCCTAAGTATTGTATTCTTTTTGTTGCAATGGTAAATGGGAGTGTTTCCTTAATTTCTCTTTCAGATTTTTCATCATTTGTGTATAGGAATGCAAGAGATTTCTGTGCATTAATTGTGTGTGCTGCAACTTTACCAAATTCATTGATTAGCTGTAGTAGTGTTCTGGTGGCATCTTTAGGATTCTCTATGTATAGTATCATGTCACCTGCAAACAGTGACAGTTTTACTTCTTCTTTTCCAATTTGTGTTCTTTTATTTCTTTTTCTTCTCTGATTGCCATGGCTAGGACTTCCAAAACTATGTTGAATAATAGTGGTGAGAGTGGACTTCCTTGTCTTGTTCCTGATCTTAGAGGAAATGCTTTCAGTTTTTCTCCATTGAGAATGATGTTTGCTGTGGGTTTGTCATATATGGCCTTTATTATGTTGAAGTAGGTTCCCTAGTGGGAACACAGATGCCCACTTTCTGGAAACTTTTTATCATAAATGGGTGTTGAATTTTGTCAAAAGCTTTTTCTGCATCTATTGAGATGATCATATGGTTTTTATTCTTCAATTTGTTAATATGGTGTATCACATTGATTTGCATATATTGAAGAATCCTTGCATCCCTGGGATAAATCCCACTTGATCGTGGTGTATGATCCTTTTAATGTGTTGTTGGATTCTGTTTGCTAGTATTTTGTTGAGGATTTTTGCATCTATATTCACCAGTGATATTGGTCTGTAATTTTCTTTTTTTGTAGTATCTCTGTCTGGTTTTGGTATCAGGGTGATGGTGGCCTCATAGAATGAGTTTAGGAGTGTTCCTTCCTCCGCAATATTTTGGAAGAGTTTGAGAAGGATGGGTGTTAGCTCTTCTCTAAATGTTTGATAGAATTCGCCTGTGAAGCCATCTGGTCCTGGGCTTTTGTTTGTTGGAAGATGTTTAATCACAGTTACAATTTCATTACTTGTGATTGGTCTGTTCATATTTTCTATTTCTTCCTGATTCAGCCTTGGAAGGTTATACCTTTCTAAGAATATGTCCATTTCTTCCAGGTTGTCCATTTTATTGGCATAGAGTTGCTCGTAGTAGTCTCTTAGGATGCTTTGTATTTCTGCGGTGTCTGTTGTAACTTCTCCTTTTTCATTTCTAATTTTATTGATTTGAGTCCTCTCCCTCTTTTTCTTGATGAGTCTGGCTAATGGTTTATCAATTTTGTTTATCTTCTCAAAGAATTAGCTTTTAGTTTTATTGATCTTTGCTATTGTTTCCTTTGTTTCTATTTCATTTATTTCTACTCTGATCTTTATGATTTCTTTCCTTCTGCTAACTTTGGGTTTTGGTTGTTCTTCTTTGTGTATTTCCTTTAGGTGTAAGGTTAAGGTTAGATTGTTTGAGATTTTTCTTGTTTCTTGAGGTAGGCTTTTATAGCTATAAACTTCCCTCTTAGAACTGCTTTTGCTGTATCCCATAGGTTTTGGATCATCGTGTTTTCATTGTCATTTGTCGCTAGGTATTTTTTGATTTCCTCTTTGATTTCTTCAGTGATCTCTTGGTTATTCAGTAACGTATTGTTTAGCCTTCACGTGGGTCTGTTTACGTTTTTTTCCCTGTAAGTGATTTCTAATTTCATAGTGTTGTGGTCAGAAAAGATGCTTGATATGATTTCAGTTTTCTTAAATTTACTGAGGCTTGATTTGTGACCCAAGATGTGATCTATCCTGGAGAATGTTCCATGTGCACTTGAGAAGAAAGTGTATTCTGCTGTTTTTGGATGGAATGTACTATAAATATCAATTAAATCTATCCGGTTTATTGTATCATATAAAGCTTCTGTTTCCTTATTTATTTTCATTTTGGATGATCTGTCCATTGGTGTAAGTGGGGTGTTAAAGTCCGCCACTATTATTGTGTTACTGTCGATTTCCTCTTTTATAGCTGTTAGCAGTTGCCTTATGTATTGAGGTGCTCCTATGTTGGGTGCATATATATATTTATAATTGTTACATCTTCTTTTTGGATTGATCCCTTGATCATTATGTAGTGTCCTTCCTTTTCTCTTGTAACATTCTTCATTTTAAAGCCTATTTTATCTGATATGAGTATTGCTACTCCAGCTTTTTTTTGATTTCCATTTGCATGGAATATCTTTTTCCATCCCCTCACTTTCAGTCTGTATATGTCCCTAGGTCTGAAGTGGGTCTCTTGTAGACAGCATATATATGGGTCTTGTTTTAGTATCCATTCAGCAAGCCTGTATCTTTTGGTTGGAGCATTTAATCCATTCACGTTTAAGGTAATTATCGATATGTATGTTCCTATGTCCATTTTCTTAATTGTTTTGGGTTTGTTTTTGTAGGTCCTTTTCTTCTCTTGTGTTTCCCACTTAGAGAAGTTCCTTTAGCATTTGTTGTAGAGCTGGTCTGGTGGTGCTGAATTCTCTTAGCTTTTGCTTGTCTGTAAAGCTTTTGATTTCTCCATCAAATCTGAATGAGATCCTTGCTAGGTAGAGTAATCTTGGTTGTAGGTTCTTCCCTTTCATCACTTTAAGTATGTCATGCCACTCCCTTCTGGCTTGTAGAGTTTCTCCTGAGAAATCAGCTGTTAACCTTATGGGAGTTCCCTTGTATGTTATTTTGTTGTTTTTCCCTTGCTGCTTTCAATAATTTTTCTTTGTCTTTAATTTTTGCCAATTTGATTACTATGTGTCTCGGTGTGTTTCTCCTTGGGTTTATCCTGTATGGGACTCTCTGTGCTTCCTGGACTTGGGTGGCTATTTCCTTTCCCATGTTAGGGAAGTTTTCGACTGTAATCTCTTCAAATATTTTCTCGGGTCCTTTCTCTCTCTCTTCTCCTTCTAGGACCCCTATAATGTGAATATTGTTGCATTTAATGTTGTCCCAGAGGTCTCTTAAGCTGTCTTCATTTCTTTTCATTCTCTTTTCTTTATTCTGTTCCACAGCAGTGAATTCCACCATTCTGTCTTCCAGGTCACTTATCCGTTCTTCTGCCTCAGTTATTCTGCTATTGATTCCTTCTAGTGTAGTTTTCATTTCCGTTATTGTATTGTTCATCTCTGTTTGTTCTTTAATTCTTCTAGGTCTTTGTTAAACATTTCTTGCATCTTCCTGATCTTTGCCTCCATTCTTTTTCCGACGTCCTGGATCATCTTCACTGTCATTGTTCTGAATTCTTTTTCTGGACGGTTGCCGATCTCCACTTCATTTAGTTGTTTTTCTGGGGTTTTATCTTGTTGCTTCATCTGGAACATAGCCCTCTGCCTTTTCATCTTGTCTGTGTTTCTGTGAATGTGGTTTTTGTTCCACAGGCTGCAGGATTGTAGTTCTTCTTGCTTCTGCTGTCTGCCATCTGGTCTGTTACATGACTTTTTGATGTTAACCATCCCAGTGGTTTTGATTTGCATTTTCCTGTTGAGTAATGATGTCAAGCATCTTTTCTTGTACTTACTGTCCATTTGTGTATCTTCCTTGGAGGAATTATCTATTTAGTTCTTTTGCCTATTTTTTAACTGGGGCATTTGTCTTTTTATTGCTGAGTTGTAAGAGTTCTTTGTATATTCTGGATACGAGTCTCTTATCTGGTATGCAATTTGCAAATATTCATATTGTTTTTCCCATTCTGTGGGTTGTCTTTTTACTTCTTTGTTGGTGTCCTTTGAAGCTTAAAAACAGGATTTTAATTTTAACAAAGTCTAATTGATATATTTTTTCTTTTGGTGTTGTATTTAAAAATCCTTTTCCACATCCAAGGTCATGAAGGTTTTACCCCTCAGTTGTCTTCTAAAAGTTTTATAGTTTTAATTTTTACTTTTAGGTCTGTATCTATTTTTAGTTAATATTTGTATTTGGTGTGAGGTAACGATTAAACTTCATTCTTTTGCATGTGGTTATTCAGTTGTTGTAGAATCATTTGTTGAAAAGACTGTTGTTTCCCTATTGGATGGTTTTGGTACCCTTGTTGGAAATCAGTTGACAGTAGATGTATGGGTTTATTTCTGTGCTCTCACATTGATTTATATGTCTTATCCTTGTTCCAGACATACATTTGATTTGATTTTGAGACATTTTATTGTGTTTTTTTTTCTTGTCTTTCTTTTTTTTTTTTTAATTTATTTATGGCTGTGTTGGGTCTTCGTTTCTGTGTGAGGGCTTTCTATAGTTGCGGCAAGGGGGGCCACTCTTCAACGCGGTGCGCAGGCCTCTCACTATTGCGGCCTCTCTTGTTGCGGAGCACAGGCTCCAGACGCGCAGGCTCAGTAATTGTGGCTCACGGGCCCAGTTGCTTCGTGGCATGTGGGATCTTCCCAGACCAGGGCTCGAACCCGTGTCCCCTGCATTGGCAGGCAGATTCTCAACCACTGTGCCACCAGGGAAGCCCTGTCTTGCCTTTCTTTTAAAGAATGTTGACATCCAAGAAGATATATAAGATTTGTTTGTTTGTCTGTTTTTTACAATTTTTGAATAATATACAATTTTATAGTCATCATGATGGATTTAACCAAACATGTGAAATAATGATTCATTGAAAATTGTATACTTAAATATAAATAAGAATACAAATTCCAGGTATTGCATAAACCTGGAGTTTTTCTGAATATTAATCATAGTTTTTATTTTGAGAAGTAATATATTTTTCCAAAGTTCTTTTTCAATTTTTAAAGCAATTAAATATACATTACTTCACTTGGTCCTAAAAATAAATTGGTGAGATATAGGTACTGTTATTTACTGATATTAATGTCTTTTCCTATTTATCTATGAGGAAACTGCATGGAAATATGCAGTGACCTGTCCAGGGTCACTCACGAAGTTCAAGCCATTTCTGTACTCTGACCACTTTACCAGGCTGCTTCCATACGGTTAGATTAGGGACCAGAATTTTATTATATTAAAAGCTCTTTGTAAAGTAAGAGGGCTACATCCTGAGATCTTGACTCTCCAGTTCTTGCACCACTCTAGCAAATAACTTGCTCCATACGGATGTGCTCAGTCACTAGTAGAAAATGACAAAGCCACCTTTCATGTCAGAGGCTGAGCAGCTCCCTTGATAAGTCATTTGCTCCCATTCAGAAGCCTCTGCAATGTTTTATTGTATGTCACACACCTTCAATATTTTAAGTACTTGAAACCACAAATGTTTAATCTCTGAATTCCAAGTCTTTTGTTAATTATGGAAGTATCCTAATAATTTCCCAAATGGCTGTTCGTTTCTAAAAACAATTCTTAATTACTTGCTTTCATTCATTCAGCCATTTACCAAGTACTTTTTATGTATCAGGCAATGCTAGGCCAGGGGATACTGCACTAAAAAAATAAAAATCCCTGCCTTCACAGAGTTTTTGTTCTAATGGGAAGACAGACAACAGAAGATAAGTAAAATAAGACAACAGGAAGATGGGGAGCACTTTCAGGACAGCTTCTGAAGACTGACAGTGAACATGGCCTTAATGAGTACTGTTGCTACAAGGTCAAAAGAAATGGTTGTGCTTTACTTATTTTTAATTAATTATTTTAATTGAAGTATAGTTGATTTACAATATTACTTTCAGCTATACAACATAGTGATTCAATATTTTTATAATTGTACTCCATTTAAAATTATTATAAAATACTGGCTATATTCCCTGTACTGTACAATATATCTTTGTAGCTTATTTATTTTATACATAGTAGTGTATATCTCTTAATCCCCTACCCCTGTCTTGCCCCTCCCCACTTCCCTCTCCTCACTGGTAACCGGTAGTTTGTTCTTGTATCTGTGAGTCTATTTCTGTTTTGGTATATTCATTCATTTGTTTTATTTTTTGTATTCCACGTATAAGTAAAAACATATAGTATTTGTCTTTGTCTGACTTAACCTCACTGAGCATAATGCCCTCCAGATCCATCCATGTTGTTGCAAATGACAAAATTTCATTCTTTTTTATGGCAAATATTGCATTGTGTGTGTGTGTGTGCGTGTGTGTATGTGTATATATATATGTATATATACACACCACATCTTTATCTATTCGTCTGTTGATGGCCACTTAGGTTGCTTCCATATTTTGACTATTGTAACTAATGCTGCTATGAACATTGCAGTGCATATATCTTTTTAATTAGTGGTTTCATTTTCTTCAGATTGACAAAAGGGAAGTTAAGAATAACATGAAAAGTGGAATATAGTTGTTAGAATATTTCAAGGTAAAATTCTTACAGCAAATATAGCTTATTTAAGCCTTTGGATAACAACAATAACAAAATGCCATCCATATATCAAACACAATTTGCTTACAGAAATCCAAATTGGTGCTTTGTTACATCAGTTATTTGTGCTTAGTATCACCTGTACTTGAATGTCTCACGTAAAAGAGGTCTAACCTGCCCCAACCCCCCTGCCCTTTACAGTTGCAACACCCTGACATTCTCAATTGCATATCTTGCCCTATTTTGTTTTACTTTTTCCTGTAACAACTGTTAGCTTCTAAACATACTGTATCATTTACCTATTGAACACATTTATTTTTTGTTTTCTCCCACTAGCATATAAACTCCAGGAAGGAAGGGATTTTTTATTTTCTCACCAATATATCAGGAAGAGTGTCTGGCATATAGTAGGTACTCATTGTACTTTTTTTTTCAAAAGATGAATATTAGTTATATTAATTACATTTCCATTTTCTATTGCTTAAATACATATTTTATGTACTATTTATTGTGGCTGCTACATCCACTCATTGCTATATGACATTAGCTTTATGACATTCCAGTTCATTTCGATAACACATCATGAAACTGTCACCCATAAAATTTTAACTTTTTTGAAGACCCTTGCCTATGTATCCTTTTGGGTTTGGCACTTTTTCTGACTCTCCTAGTATTTTGAATTTTGATTTCCCTGAAAGGTTTTTGGCTTTGCTTGCTCCTCTGGCTCTAGCATCTTCTATCATGAAGAAGTACTGTGTCCTCTTCTCTACTTCCCGCCCCCCCCCAGCTTCTTGTCTTTTATTCCATAAGTGCCACCTTGGTCCCCACAGGGATTGGAAAATTTTGGTAACTATCTTTTTTCTTCCATAATGGACCTTTCTCCTTCTTTCTTTCTTTCCTTCGTGTAATTTTGGCATTTGACTTGTTTTCATTTCCCTCTTCACATATCAGCACTTTTTTCCAGTACGTTTTTCTGAATGATTCGTGCAAGGAATTTTCCCTTTTAGTCTCGTTTTCCTCTCATTTATTGTCCTTTTTATTTCAAAAAATATTCCTCCCTAGGGATTCTTTTATCTCCCTTTGGCTGCTTTAACTGTTTTCTACCAGACAATACTTTTTCCATTAAGTCTCTTAGATTAACATTTGACCTCTTTTTTTCTTTCCATTTTCTTATTCATAGAGGAGATCGCTTGTTTTGAATGTCTTCAAAAATAGCTGTGTTACAATCAGGCACGTCCCCATCACAGTTAGAAGGAGGGGCTAGTTTCCCCAAAGCAGCAGTGCACACTGGGGAATGGGGCACAGCCACCAGCTGGAGCTGCTAGCATTCTAAAATCCCAAGAGGCTACAGCAACATGTGCCAGGCCTTATCTCCCTAATGCACATGTGCTACTTGTCAGTTTCAAATGTCAGCCGCTAGTGGTACTACTTAAAGACAGTAGTCTTTGTGTTGAGATGGAAGGAAGATATTTTTAAACCTTCTTGAGTCCCTGGGGAATTACCATTTTTGGACACGTAAGAGCCTGCCACCTTACCAATTTCTCAATAGGTAAAAGCCACTGACACGAGCGCCAAGTTTGAGCCCAGGATCAGTTACAGTTGGCATGAATAGTACTGAGCCATGGTGTTCTCAGGATGTTGTTAGTAAAGCATTTTATTTATATCTCAGTGAGACAGTCCTACCACTTGCAAGGCCAAAGAGAGGGAGTTCAGGGGCCCTTAAAAAACCCATGCAAATAAGTGCCACCCTTTCTCCTTTGTATATTGATTTTTGATTGGTGACACGAGATAGCAAAACAGTAATCATTGCTCCTCTGTAGTAAGTACAAGCATGATCTTTCTGAAAGCAATTAAAATAAATGAAAATATTAACTCAAAGTACATATAATTTAGGAATTGACTATGTGTATCATAAAAGGATTCTGTACTTTGCAGTAGAACCCTTTCAGTAGTGCTTCAAAAAGAGGTTTCCCTACATTTTAAGTAAAACTCAAATTTAAGACATTTAATGTAAAAAGTAAAATATATATGGTTTTTAAAAAAAGCTTGTTCTCACTCACAGAAGGTTGTACATTTCAGAATAAACCAATGTGATCTCTCAAGATTCCTCACTCCATTATCTTCTGAAGCTTTGCTACCTGATTGGTATGCTATTTTCAAGCATATTTTGCTGTAAGTTACTCAGACTTAATAGTTTCTCTCTTTCCAGGACATTTGGTCCTCTCTCAAACATCCATTAGACATTTGGTCCATACAAAAAGGTCCCTGATATTTGCAGAACCATATGGTCCTGTCTAAAATGTCCATAAGGAATTTGATCCATGCCAAAAGGTCCTTGCTATTTGTCCTGTCCAGAACCATTTGGCATGAACCAGGTATGTTCATGGACATTCTGGATAGAACCAAATTTCAAGGACCTTTTTGATGTGGACCAAATGTCTTCTGAAGTAAATGTCTTATCGATATTTTGGACAAGACCAAGTGCCTGCTAACTGTTTCTCTCCTGACCCTACTCAGTCCTCAGAGCTCTAGTTATGTCATAGTTACAAAACTGCTAGAGAGTAGATTTACCCAAAGTTGGGTTGAGTATACCATATTCACTTTTTCCTTCTTTTCCAAGTATTCTTTTTCCTTTAAGACACCACAAACTGCCCCAACCTTGAGTGACTTTTGCCTTCCTTTGAACTCCTATATCACTCATTGTCTACACTTGTTATCTGGCAGTTGGCATATGCTCCTTGTATAATTTTCTTTTATGAATGTTCCTCACCTCCTGGTCTAGATACTAATTAGAGGACCTGTGCTACACCTTTTCGTCATCTCCAGTACCCCCCAAAATACTCTAACACAGTATTTCTCAAACTTTCATGAACATAGGAAACCCCTTGGGATCTTGTTTAACTGTAGGTTGTGATTCAGTCAGTGTAGGGTGGGGCCTGAAATTCTCTATTTATGACATTCTCAAGTGATGTGGTACAGTTGGTCTACAGATGACAATTCAAGTGCCAAGTCTTTAACAGACTTTCAACAAATGCCTGTCAGTGATGTTATTTGTTTCATAAAAGGACAAAAGATTTAAATTTTGTTAAATGCTTCATTTGTCTGCAATATTAAAACAGCACTAAGATGTGAACATAGATTTAAGTCAGTTTCTGTGAATAATTGAAGGTGTGAGATGTCTTTTTTTTTTTTTTTTTTCTGATTTCTCTACCTGATCAATGGGAATGGACTTTAGCTTACTCATTTTAACAGATACCAGACTGGTTGAGATTGTATGTGAATACCTTCTACTTCTGGCTTCACTTAATTTAAGCTTAAAAGCAAAGGCCTTTATAACACATTTTCAGTCATCTGAGTTATCCAGTCTTTTTCTAACTTTTGCTCTTACTTGAGATATCTAGCTTTGAGGAGCAGATGCAGTTTTCCTGGTAGACTCAAATCCTATGGGTATCACATTTCAGGGTCAAGAATTATGGATATACTTACTCTAAACTTTATAAAATTTTTCCTTCCTTTTCTTTTTGATGAAATTCAAAAGTGGAC
The DNA here is from genome assembly GCF_949987535.1 of Balaenoptera acutorostrata. Lineage (NCBI taxonomy): Eukaryota > Metazoa > Chordata > Mammalia > Artiodactyla > Balaenopteridae > Balaenoptera > Balaenoptera acutorostrata. Next base: position 130,060,147 of record NC_080064.1, on the reverse strand, counting down.
CATTAAGAATTATCAACAAGCAATGACTGAGTCCCCAGGCTATAATGGCAACCAAGAAACTCATGTTCATTACCACAGAGTCCATTGTTGATTTCCCTTGTTTCCCCAAATAGAGAACACACTAATCTGGGAGATTATGTGCACTTCAAACTTTGATTGCCAATATTAAAGTATCCAGATAGGACTCATTTTTCTGGTTATTTTGGTAGAAATAGTCACTTGCTTCCTTCCTGTGAAATGTAAGTGCCAGATGTTATTTGGTGTGAGTCTTCCTGGCCTATACTTTTTTATATTGCCTCTCTCCCCAGGCCCCAAATCTACTTCAATATAATTCCTCACAAGTGAAATCAGGCACACTAAAATTGAAGACATCTCTGTTCTGCAACTAGTGAAATGAATCATTTTTTAATGTAATTTTTATCGTTTTTTTCTGAATTACTGAAGTAGTTCATGTTTATTACCCCCACCCCCCCAAAAAAACACAAAAATAAGGAAAATTATGTAAAAGAACCAAGAGCCAACTATAAAAAAAATTTTAAACTACTGTTGTTTCTCTACTTTCCAGAAATAAACACATTTTGGCCTCAAACCATTTTTATGCATATTATAAAAAATTACGATCATACAATATTTACAATTATGTAGCTTCCTTATTTAATTAAAAATTATGTTGTGATCTTTTCTAATGTCATTAAATATACTTCCATAACCTGGTTATTAAGAATTACATAATATTCCAGCATATGGATTAGTTAACCATTCCCCTACTGTTGATTTATTCTTATGTCAAGGGCATTGCAGAGATCAGATTTATAAATAAATGTTTGCACAGGTTTTTATTATTACTTAAGAATAAATTCCTACAGGTGAAATTACTGGGTCAGAAGATAAAAGGTATTTATTCATTTACAACTTTTGTCTTGTCCTTTCTAAAACCACAGTAGTAGCTTCATAGACTTTGACTTAAATGATTACATGGTTTCCTTTGTAAAGTATTTTCTTTGAATAGCAGGGCTTATGTTGGTTCCTGAAGTGTGTCAATATACACGAGAGTTATGTAATATTTAGAACACTAATTAACCTGAGGAGATAGTAAACAGTAGGCATTACAGTGAGCAGCATTCATCAGTTTGACTTACCAGCATACACTGCCTAGTTCTGTTATGGTCTTGTCACATTGGAGACTTTGGGTTGTACAAACAATACGCAAAACAACTTACACATGAATTTTAACTAACAATGAATGGCTGTGTGCCAAAGCAATAATTTGTCTTTGAAGTTTTTTTCCCCCTTATGCAGAGAATTCTATTTGATAAACACACTGTATATACTATTTGTTGCCTTTCAAAACCAGCTTTTTATCATGTTTTAAAAGCAGAATCAAATATATAAATGAATATATTTTGAAAATGGCTGAGTTACATGAGCTGATGTACCACAGCATTGATTTAAGTATAGGACTCCTTTTGATACAGCTTGTTGAATAAATAAAGCAAATGGTCATACAAGTATTTTATGAGTTTAGTTTTATAAAAGTAAATAAATCTTTCAAAAAGTGAGATATTTAGCACATGAATGGAAGTTTTGTGATTTTTAAACATTCATTGTTTGAGTGCCTGCAACAAGAATGCCTGCAGTTACATATCAATATAATAGTTGCAATTATATATAAACAGATATTTTATTATAAGTTACTATCTTTTTTTTTCACATCTTCTTTCCTTTTATTGAAAAAAATTTTAGAAAATGGCAGTTGGTAAAGGGCACAAACAAATCAACAAGGATATACTAGTGGAAAACATAGACAAAATAAAACTAAAAATGCCATTGGCTTCTTTAATTGGTTAAGAGCACAAAATGTAACAGGCAGAAAGTCTCTTTTAAACAAATTAAAAAGCTGTGGGGTTTTTTTTCCCCAATTCTCCCCAAGTCAGATATACACACCCACAAAAATGGTGTAGTTAACACTATCTTTTAAAAAGCATACAACATTGCCATTAATACATTTATTTATTTCTTTATTTTAAATTTCCTTTTTTCCAGTTATGATTTAAGGTAGTTTAGGAGCATTTATGCAAGATGATAAGGTAAATTAAAATGAGTGAGGAAATGAGACTACACATGATAAAATGCATGCCACAAAATCCTGTACTTTTGTAACAGGGTGCCACAATGTGGCTCTTAGTTTTTAGACATCCAGGCAATCAAATTATATGACTGGCAGTGTCCATGAGATAAACTAGTTTCTTAAAAAAAAAAAAAAAATCCTAACTTTTCCTGATACCTAGGAGGAAATTCCTTCATGGATCCCAGAAGAAGGCACTATGTGATCTAGCACTCACTGTCTTCAATGGCAGCAAGTTTCATAGTCTGTTACTTATAAGAAGCTGATGGTATCACCCAGTGGGCAACAATTGTATGAGAAATCAGCATGATTTCTATTCCTATACTGTAAGATGTGGTGCAGTATAGGGATAGAGTTCTAAAAGGAAGGATATGTTGTTTGTATTTCCTTGAAGCAATCTCTATACATTTTCTTCTTTAAGTATTTTGGTAATACTGAGTGGCACCAAGTTCAAGGTTAAACTCCCTGGAAAATAACTGGAATGTGGTTATTCTGTGTCCCCGGGCAAGTACAGAGGGGTGTGCTTCACCTCTTAGCCAAGCCAGGTGCACTTCTTGTGGAGATTAAGGAGAATAACCTGGACGTTCACTTGAATGGAGGTAAGCCCATAATGAGACAGGCCCAGGAAGTACCCACAGGCAGGGCCTGGATTTATTTCCCATCATTTGTTGCATAGAAACTATTGGAAGAATCAAGTCACCAAAGCTCTGTAGCATGAAGCATGGACTGTGTAGTTTTAGTCTGGAATGTTTTTTTTAAAAACACGTGTGATCAAATACTTATCCTTGCCTGAGATAGAACACACACATTCAAACAAAACAGAACAAAAACTCTAAGTACCCATAGAACATTTGTCCTTGAATCTTGTTTTATTCTAGTGTACTCTTCAAGATGAACTTGTTACAAAATGTACCTTTAGGTCTTTGAATGAATTCACTCACCACGTAGGGTGTGGAATCAATAAAACCTCTGAAATAAGTAAGAAATATATTGCACATATCCAAACCCACAGAGCAATAAAGTATTCAGATCCCCGTTCTGTGGGTTCTCATGAAGCTCCTCCAAAAAGAGCTGCAAAATGATGTCTAGAGCCTGGGGTCCTGTTTGTGGTGATATTTTGTTATTTGTACAAGTCCCAGGTTTCACTTTGCACCCGGTAAAGTGTCTTCTAAAAGCAATAGCTGGAGACATGGTTACAACTCTTCCCTCATGCAGTAGAAATATTCTAATTTTATTGAGATTCTCCAGTGTAAATTCTGGTTGGTCTCCTATCTATATTGCCCAGGCTTCATCTTCACACCTTTAGAAATTCAGTTTGTTGGTGTATTTTTTGCATATTTTTAGAAATACTTTTATTTCATAAATCATGGAATATGGTTTTTGATTACTTTAAAAAAATAAAATTCCTAGAGAAGATTCAAACCAACTCTTTACTATTATGGCAAATATGTATGTCCTCTTTTATATCCTGGGTCCATGCACAAATATTTGCTTCTCTTTCATTAGCCTTTTTCATTTCTAAGTATTTTCTAAAGCATACATTATACAGATGTGTATGAAGTGATGAGACTAAAAGAGGACCTCAGGGCAAAGTTGAAGCACCTTGAATTACCACGCCTTATAACTTTGAACTTCTTTTGTATGGAGTGGGGAGCTATCAAAGGTGTTTGAGTCAGGGAAGAATCTGTCACGCTATCAGGGCTTTTCTAGTGGTGTGTTGGAGTCTTTTGCACGAGCTTGCAAAGATCCAGTTTTAGCATCACTTCCCAACTCCATTTTAAAATATAACTCCTGAAGAAAAAATTTTCTTTCTAAAAAAGCTATTATAGTTAAAGACTAAAGATGGGAAAAAAATGTCTTTGTACAATAAAGACTTGGGGAAGGAAAACAAGATACTTCTGAGGGCAACAACTTGAATCTAATTTATCTAGGTAAAGGGATAGTCTGATTTTGAAATATTCTCATTAATAGAATAATTCAGTATATTCTGTACACAAATGAGTGGTTTTAAAATATATAAGCAAGTAAATGTTGATATTGCAACTATGGTAAACAGAGTTTATTGTTTCATTTTTAAATGAGGATCTTGCCTCAAGATCATATTTAAGAATGTGAGTTATTGCATTATAGAACAATGGAGGAGTATATAGAGAAGTTAAACAAATAAGATGAAAGATCATTTACTATAATGTGAACTCTAATGTTTACAGTGAGTTGGTCTTTTCTACGCTATGTATATTCACCATAAGATTTCAATAGTTCTTCAGGGAATTAGGCATGTCTTTATATCCCCACTGGAAAAGTCACTTATAAGCTTGCACTTATAAATCTAATGCCACGCTGGTGGATTGCTCCCATCTCATTTTATATTCACCACATGGTGTTTCATATCTGTGATAAAACAGTAATATTATCCTCAATCAAGGTCACAGACCAAGTCACTATCAGAGCTTTGGGATCAGTGCTTACGGTTTTTGATTCCATTCTCAGATAGGTGTGCCCTAGTTTGAAAAAATCTGATATACAAAGCTATCAGTTCACAAAAGAGATAAGTGGTGATTACTTGCATTTCAAAAGGATCTGCTTCAGGGTTCCTTAAAATAGGTACTTCTGAAGAGTGTAATTTAGCCAAAGGGAGCTGGACTATTGGTAACCAAGAGGCCTAATTTCACTGCCTATCATTAACCAGGTTAATGAAGTGTATAAATTTGAGCATATTAGTGATTTCGTTCATTTATTCTCTCTTGCACTAAATCATTACTACTATTACTCAGTGATTCTTTTTTTTTTAATATTTACTTATTTATTTGGCTGCGCTGGGTCTTAGTTGCGGCATGCAGGATCTTTTAGTTGAGGCATGTGGGGTCTTAGTTGCGGCATGCGGGATCTAGTTCCCTGACCAGGGATTGAACACGGGCCCCCTGCGTTGGGAGTGTGGAGTCTTAACCACTGGACCACCAGGGAGGTCCCTACTCAGTGATTCTTTTATGAGCATTCTCTGTGTGTTGGATATGAAAAGGTCATAGTCCTTGTCCTTAAAGAGTTTACAGGTTACAATAGTAAAACAGATATGTGAACAAATAAGTGGAATTTTTGATGGTAGAGGCAAGCTGGCTTGTTAGGAGACCACTATGGTGGTCTCATCACAAGATGAGAGGGTGAACTGTGGCAGTTGGGGTAGACTAGGAAAAGTTAAGGAAAGGATGCTTTGTTAAAGAAATAAATCCATGTGATTGACATGGATTGGCTATGGGGCCCAAGGGGGAGAGAGAGAGGAGTCTTAGGATGATTCCCACACTTTTGGCCTAGATAACTTGGTTGAGTGGTGGTGCTATTCATGAAGAGAGGGAATATAGGAGGAAGAGGATTTGTTGGGGGGAGGGAGATAATGAGATTAGTTTTGGACAAATTGAGTATAAGAGTCCTGTGGGATAACCAGGTGATGTTGGTTAGACAGTTGTATATTCCAGTTTGGAATTTAGGAAAGAGGACTGGGCTGAATTTAGGGATTAAAGAGTCCTCTGAAAAGACATGATTAGTAGTGAACAGATTGCCCAGGGAGAGCCAAAAGATAAGAAGAGAGCAAAGAGAGAACTCTTGGCGGGAGGAATGTGTAAATAAAGGAGGCTGAGGAGGAACAGTCAGGAGGAGAACCTGGGCTGTGGTGTCATGTGGGCTGAGTAAAGGGAGAGCTTCAGGAATAAGGGAATGGTCCACAGTGCTAAAAGCTGGAGAGAAGTCGCGAATGCAGAGATTCTATGACCAATTAGATTATTGGTGTCCTTTGCCAAAACAGTTTAGGTAGAGTTGTGGGGCACAAGTTTAAAGAGTAAATGGGAGTAGAGATTATTAAGAGTTCTAAAAAGGGAAGGGAGGCGATGGGGCAGTAATTAAAGCTGTGTGTGTGTGTGTGTGTGTGTGTGTGTGTGTGTGTGTGTGTGTGTGTGTGTGTGATGGGAGAGACTTGAGCATTTATATAGGAGGCAGGAAAGAAGCTATTGGAAAGAGAAACGTTGAAATTGTAATGGAGCAAATTTCCTGACTTAGAGTGGCCAAGGAGGGTTAATCATTAAAAGGAAAATAAATACTTCTTCTTTTGACACTGAATAGGAGAGAAGGAGACGATAAAAAAAAAAAAATATATATATATATATATATGTGTGTGTGTGTATATATATATATATATATAAAACTGTGGGTTAGGAATTTTAAGGAGATGATTCTTGATAATTTTCTCTGTGAAGCAGGAAACAAAGTCGTCTGCTGAGAGAAAAGATGTAGCTAAGGATACAGGCTTGAGGATAATGGTGTACATTTGTAATGTTAGCTGTGGAGGAAAAGTGGGCAACAGACATGATTAATTGATAGGTAGATAGATAGATAAGATTAGATTATAGCCTAGGATGGCAATGTGAGTAGCATGGCTAGATTGCCTTAAAGGTTATTGTACTGTGTAGACTAAGGTCTCCTTTAGGTCAGAAAGGTTAATACTACAGATATTAGCAGTCTTGGCTCAGCTTTTAAGTAGAATGTTGCTGAGAAGTTACCCTGGGTCAAAAAAGAGAGCTACCAGTCTCTAGGTCTCCATTATCCAACATGATGGCCACTAGGCACTTAACAGCTCTCAAGCACTTGAAACATGACTGGTTCAAATTGAGATGTGTTGTACATGTGATATACACCCAGGACTTTGAAGATTTAGTATGAAATAATGTAAAACAGCTCATTAATAATTTTTATATTAATTACTCATTGGAATGATAATATTTTGGATATGTAGGGTTAAATAAATTATATTATTAAAATTAATTTCACTTGTTTGTTTTTACTTTTTAATGTGGCTCCTGTTATATTTCTGTTGGACTGAGCTGCTCTTGGTCATTACAGGAGGCAGTTAGATGGTTTCGGAAGTGCTCCTAACCTCAGTCTGGAATCTTAGCTGCTCATAGCGACTCTAAAGGGAATTATAGCGGACCTGGGGCAGTTTAGGAAATTAACCTTTTGAAGAGAGTTTGCCCAAAGTGGTTGGATCTTTGACTACACCCTTTCTTTAGTGCTGGATAGGAGATCTAAGACTGTCCATAGAACCCGGTTATCCGTATCTACAAAAGGTGAAAACCACCTGCATTGTCAACACAATAGGGAATTGTGAGATTCATAGGAAATACTACCTGCTTTTTAAAATGAAAAGACTATGTGAGTGCCTCCTGGTTAGCTATAGTTTTAAGTTTATTTTTAACAATATGAAGAAGAGTTTATCTACTGCTGTGTGCCTCCAAGTTGGCTAGACAGCATTAGACATTTTATGGGCATTATCTCACTTAATTCAGTCTAGTAGGCTGAACCTAAGCCTTTAAGACACCAAGATATTTCCACTAACTGTTGAGATTTATGTTGCTTCTTGGATCAATAATCTTAAATTTTATAAACTCTCTGTCCTATTTTATAAATTGAAGTATACCCCTACTAAGATGCTACTTCTGATGGTACTTTTATAACTTTGCTGCAATATACGAGATTTCAGCAAGAAGACAGATTATTATAGGTGACTTTTGAGAGAGCAGTTTCAAGAGAGTGGTGGTGAAAGCCAGATGGCAAGAAGGTACTTACTAAGTAGCAGCAGGGATTGTCCTTTTGTGTAGAGATGAGGAAGAGAGATGGAACCTCAAAGTATCACTGAAAGTTCAGAGCAGGAAACAAACCAGCCTAGGGATTTTTTAAAAAGGGATTTAATAAAGGGAAGAAGTTTCCAAACTCATTAGGAGGGCTGCAAGGCCTGAGTCAGGAGCTGCCGTTGGAGTTATTGATCTTAAGGGCATTTCTGCCTCTAGAAGCCAGAAGTTGCTGCTGCTACTGCCTCCACTGCTGCCACCATCACTGAATCTCATTCCCAAGGATCTGGTGACTCAGGCACTGAGTCTGGCTACCACAGCTGCCTCCAAACACTCGTCTCCTACCTTGTCTGCCTGTGGTACCATCAGCAGAAAGATGGCCTCTGCTCAGTTCTGCCTCCCAGATCTCACTGGTGGGACATACTTTGCATCAAGAACGCTAGCCAAAAGGGTGTCTGGAGAATGTAGTTTTCAGATTTCGAACTTCCAACTAGAAGGCGGACAGAATGAAGGGTTGAGAGAGCCACTCTGCAGAATCTACCACAGCTGATGTACGTTGCTTATTCTGAACCATTTGTAAAGAACAAACTTCTTGAGAAGAGGGAGAAGAATTTCCGAGCCAGAATATTGAAAGGGAATAGTATGTGTTTTCATGCTTGAAGTAGGAAAGAGCTTGGTGGCTTTGAAAAATTGGAAGAGGTTGATGTGACTAGACCATTTCAGGTGAGGGTGGAGAGGAGAGGTAAGCAGAGATCAGGTCATGCAGGACTGTATAGCTTAGGTTAAAATTTTTGGATTTTCTCTTAAGAAGGAAAGCATCAGAGGGTGTGAGGTAGGAAAATGGTATAACTCAACTTATGTTTTATAAAGGTCACCCTGACTATTTTGTGGAGAATATATTTATCAAAAGCAGTGGAATCTAGGAGACTAGATAAACCAGGAAGGAACCAATAGTCTCAGTATGAGAATGTGGTGGCAGAGTGAAGACAGAAAGTAGACTGATATGGGCCATATTTCAGCATTTGTAATGACGGGATATGGCAAGGAATTGGGTGTTAGAGATGCCAGGAATGGGTCCCAGATATTTCATTATTTTATTCCTTTAGGGGGGTTTCTGAGTATTGAGCTGTAAGTTTCTTTAGGAGAGTAGAGGAAGATTGAGCGGCAGTTATTTTATCAGGGTGTGGTAGACTGTGCAGGACACTTTTTTTGTAGGGGGGAGACTGAGAACGCCTCTCAAGTTTCTCAGGGGTTATGTGTCTGTACAGGCATACCTTGTTTTATCGTGCTTCACTTTATTGCACTTCGCTAACCTTGTGGAGGGTTTTTTTGTTTGTTTGTTTTAACAAACCAAAGGTTTGTGGCAACTCTGCCACAAGCAAGTCTATCAGCACCATTTTTCCAATAGCATTTGCTCACTTCTTGTCTCTCTGTTACATTTTGGCAATTCTCGCAATATTTCATATGTTTCATTACTGTTACATTTGTTATAGTGATCTGTAACCAGTGATCTTTGATGTTACTATTACAGCTTGCTGAAGGCTCAGATGGTGGCTAGCATTTTTGGCAATAGATTATTTTTTAATTAAGGTATGTTCACTTTTTTAGACATAATGCTTTTGCACACTTAATAGACTACAGTATATTGTAAACATAACTTTTATATCCACTGGGAAATCAAAAAATTCATGTGACTCGCTTTATTGTGATAACTCATTCTATTGTGGTGGTCTGGAATCAAACCCACAATATCTCCTGGTAATGCCTGTACTTCAAAGGTTAAATCTCCTATAATGCAGTGTTTGGGAAAAACAGAAAAGAACTAGGAAAATGTTTACCAAAAAGGAATTTCATTTTCCTCTATACTAATGTTTATGTTCTCAGACTTACTTACATAAGCAAGTCCTTGTGGTTTTTGCCAAAATACGAAGTAATTCACATAAAAAGCAAGCAAAAAGATTTGCCCAACAATTTAAAAAGAGGAGAACCAGGGGATCATCATTTTACATTTAAAAATAATACCTCTGTCAAATGAGAGTTTATTTCAGCCAGTGCCTATTATTGACTGCAGTAGCAAACAGCTCAATAAGAGGCAGTGATTACTATGACATGTGGTCTGCTGAAACCTAGTGGAAAAGATAGGATTGAATTGTCTAAATGTTTCACCTGAAATTACATTTAATTATGACCCTCTTCAGGTTCTATAAATTTACATTACAGCTAATTTCTACTTAATTAAAGGTGAGATGTGAAGCTTGTCGAGTTCACAAGCCAGATTTTAATGATTCCTCTTATATAAATAATTCATGTGGTCTCCAGAGCTAACAAGATAAGAGTATTTACTGTGAATTCTCCATTAGCTCATTCAATGAGACTAATACATAAGTAGTTGAGTTCAATTTTGTAGTTCCTCTTTCTGAATCCTATGCGTAGGTTCTAGAAGGATCCTTAGACTTACAGAAAGTAGTCATTGGATCTCTTCTCTTGTTTCCTTTCCTACTTCCAGTTCCTTCCAGTGTTTCATTATCTTCTTTTAGTTGTGAATTAGTTTGATATTGCTCTTCTCCCAGGAATATAAAACTGTAACTGCATTAGTTAATACAAAGTTGCATGTAACTGGGAAAAATGATTGGAGGATAAGCTTTGGTAAAATATTTTTGGAGTACCAGAGGAGTCAAGAAGAGGACTTAGCACGTATTTTTTAATATTATAGGACTCTGCCGAGGGGTAATGGCTAGAAACATGGATGTTTACTGTTTTAATTATAGTGGTTGCTTCATTGGCCTTTGATATTAAATTCTGTTACCCTTGTTGCCTATAAAATGAAGGCAGTGATTGTAACATGATTTTTTGTTTTGTTTCACAGCTCTTTTAGGATTGCTAAGACAGGAGCCATGCTAGTTCCTCTGTTAAGATTTATCCACTTATCTATATCACTGCTAACATGGTTATCCTATAGATTAGGCAAGACTTTTTTTCCTTTTACTTAGAATTTTCCCAAAATTAGGCTAATGACCAGGTGTGATTCTGCACCACGTGTCACTCATTATATAAATATATTCTAAGGTTGATCACAAAGTTGTCTTTCTTCAAATTTCCATAATCAGTAAATTTTACAAATCTCTTCCAAATTTAATTCATTTCTTAAATGGAAGGTCATTTTCATTCTTGCATATCTCTCCTGTATCATGGAGAGCTGAAACAGAATAGCTTTCCAGGGAAGCAGTTTGTTTTCTTTGTCCAGACATATTTTCTCAGTCTGATAGACCTATTATTCAATAAACAATAATATTCTTTATAATGCACATGGTAATAGAACAGCTATATAAACTTTCTCTTCTTTGTTTTCAGTATCCTGCTAATTACCATACTACTTAGTGCATTTTTTTCCTCCATGTCTTAGATCTAGAGGTCATTCTCTAAGCCAGATTTCTTCCTCCCCCTACAGGATTACCTGGGCAGAATTTTTAGTACTTAAAATGAGCTGTTCAATAACCAAGCATTTGACTTGACGGAACTGAGAAAGCAAGGTTGTAGTGGGGGATGGGTATGCCAGGAATTTGGTAGAGTTTGAAAGGCTTCTGACCTTTTAAGTACAAATAAATATTGCTCTTTAAAGAGTCTTATTTTCTCAGCATAACCCCTCACTTATTAATATTGTGGTAACTTAAAAATTATCATATTAAATTTAAATTGCATTTTTGGTACTTTTGTTGCTTTTATTTACCCAGTACTCCTCTCTGCTTCATTATGGGAGTGGGACCGTGCATAGTAGGATGATTTTCACCATACAATACAAGGAGCAAGAGGAGCATGGATCTATTGGGAATAATTAGGGACAATCTGCCAGGAAAGGAAGGGGAGAGATGATCCATGGAGGATTTTTCTAGGCTTTCACTTTAAACATTTCAGTATTTTTTACCTATATAGGCATATTTGATATTTTACAATGGTCAAAACCAAAATAAATGTATTACCTTTTTAAAGAAAATGATCCAAAATGAAAGCCTAAATTTTAACAACAGATGTAAGAAAATACTTGTTGTTCTATTCTTTATCATTATCATTTACCTAAACAAAATACATTATACATGTAAAACTACTTCATATTTTCTGAGGTCTGTTTATAGATTATTATTATCAAATCTAAATGTCTTATTACTTGGTTAAACTTTTACCTTTATTCTAAAACTATCATTAATATTCTTGAAAAATGTTATATATTTATTAAAAGATACATGATTATTTGGTTGGATCATCTTCGACATATATCAAAATATACCGTTCTTTATCTCTTTAAGAACTCTCATCTTAATTTCCTTTTAATTCTAAGGCTACATTAATAAAACTAATAGCCATTATCTATTGTTTACCATATGACAGACACTGCTCTAAATACTTTTACTTACTCTAATTCTCACAACAACATCATAGTTAAGTGTAGTTAAGTCCTATTTTTATCCCTGTTTTGCAGATGAAAACCTTACAACAGGCAGAAGGGTTAAGCAATGTGGCATGGCCACACAACTAGTAAGTGACAGAGGCCAAATTCAAATCCAGAGAGCCTTCCTTCACAGCCCTTATTCTTCATTCTACTCCATCCTGGCTCCTTAAATAGAAGTTTGTCATTTTATGTCAGTCAAAAAAAATTTAGCGAACATTTATTGTGTTTTCATAATAAGGCATAGAATATTAAGGAAGTTTTATATTGTGTTAAAGGGTTGAGAATCTAATGGAAACTTGCTGAAATAGGCACACAGAAAACTATATGAATTGCAAGTCAGGGGTCTACAATAGGAGCATAAATTCCTATAGGAGCAGTGGGAAATGAAGGATTACTCTGGAAGGAATTCAGTTTTTAGACACAAAATGATAGCAGCTAATATGATTGAAGGTAACTTACTGAGTTTGGGGAAATGGAAATGTCAGGAAGATGAGTTTTCATCAGTGTGGCAGATAACCATATGTGCCCATCGTTCCCTGCCTTTCCAATCCTTAGAAATTATGGGAGATATATTTTTTTTTATCTTGTTTTATTTTAAAGAGTAAACCTCCAGCCACTCTGGAAAACAGAGTGGAAGAGTGCCTACCATTAGCAGACCGTTAACTTTGAAAGGCAAAAAGCAGGTAGGATTGGACTGTTAAGGAGAAGCATATTCTGAAGCATGCAGGAGAGGATTGCTCAGAAGGGGCAGGGGGTCTGGCTGCACATCAGCCATGGTGGATGCAATGCCGAGGAGGGACCTGGAGCCGTCAGCAGGGTGATGAGTGAGGAGGCTGCATAAAGAGCAGCAGAATAAATCAGCCCTTTCCCCTTTGCTTGCTTATGCCGAGTAGAGGACAGCTGACGCTGTTAACTGCAGCCCAAGGCCGTGAACGTGGGGCTTTCGCTAGAGGCAGTGTGGTGGGTAGGTAGCTAGTGACACCCAGGAAAAAATGGGAAGCCCCACTTCCTTAAGAAAAACAACCAGCATACCCTGCCTGTCAGTATGTCCCTGACCTCAATGACAGGTAAACAGAAAATTCCAAACAAAGATAAAGAACCAGGAATTACCAACCATTTGAAGTTAACCCATACCATAAAGAAGACACCAAACACAACAAACACAATCAGTACCTAAGGAAAGCAAATTAATAGAGCTAACAAAAGTCTTTAAAATAATATAGTCAGTATCCCCAGAAAGAGAATATTGGATCCATAAAAATAATTATAGATATGAAGAACTTAAAATATAATTTTTGAAATATTAAAAATACTCAGCAAATGAGTAGAATTGTGCAGTGGACCGAGTTTAAAAACAGTGAGGTGACAGATCAAATGGAGGAATTCTCCCAGAATATAACACAAAAAGACAATTAGATGGAAAGTATAAAAGAAAAGAGAGAGGGAAGATAGAACCAGAAGTTTCAATATCTATTACATAGAAACAGCTAAAGGAAAGAAGAAATAAAATGGAGGAGAGAAAACAATAAAAGAAATAACAAACTGAAGGTGTGTATCTTCAAATAGGATTGGACTATTGAGTACAGAGCAGAATGACCAGTAAATGACCAATGCCTAGATAGATAATACAAAACCTTCCAGAAAAAATTAGTTACCTAAAAAGAATGGTAATCAGATTGCAATAGTCTGCAATGCCGTATTTGTCATGTATGCTGTATATACTGCACGTATCACATATGCATGTGCATGTGTGCACGTCTGTGTGTGTATGTCTGTATGTATGTAATTAGTAGATGCTGTGGAGGGCCACTCAGATGCCCCTCTGCCCTTCAGGACTGCAGTGCCCATTTCCCAGCTCTGGAAGTGTTGGCTGCTGACTGTAATACAGTAAGTCCCTCTCCAGAAATTTCTCTCTGTCAAAGAAAGTCATCTGCCCAAGGACATGCCCCCTTCCCTGGAATGGCATATGTCCAGTGACTTGTCAGTTTAGAGAGATAAAGGTCTGACCCCTTTGCTTCAACTGAGGACAACTCTGAAGCTCCAGAGCTTCTTGTAGGATGATCTGGGGCAACGGCTGTAACTGCATTGAACTTCAACCTCTCTCTCTGCCTAATCCTGTTTTCCTCACTTCCCCACAATAAGCTTCCCTGAAGCCACTCCCCAACGAACTTCCTGCATGCAAATCTCCACCTCAGAGTTGGTTTCCCGGAGAAATGCAACCTGTGACAATATTCTTTTCCACTACCCATGAGACATTCACTATAATTGACTATGTATTTGGATGCAAAGAAAATCTCAACAAATTCCTTCAAAAGAAGAACAAAGAGACTGCCTTCTCTGACCACAGTACAACACCCACCCACCGCCTACACACACACGAACATCTTTTGAGTTCAAGTGCTGTGCATGTAGCAGACACCTACAAGAAAATATTTTAATGAACATAGTGAGTTCCAAATAAAAGTGGGTAGAGAATAAGTTCTTATGAAGCAGTTTAATCAAAGTGAGTCACTTTAAAGTTTTCCCCCTAATCTGAAACAAAAAGGAAAGGAAAATAAGTACTCACCTTTCATTCACCTTTCATAATTTTACAAAGTACATCTGTTTTCACAGAATGGCAGCTTACCACCGTGTAAGTAGAGTAGGTGTTTAGTATTGGGTACTTCATTCCCAGGAAAATTATGGAGAACAGAATGAAAGTAATGAATATGAAATAAAATATAAAGTCATCCTTATTTCCTAGTTTATCAAAATGTTTTTCTTAAACTTGATACACTTATAACTGACATTTGATAGGAACCTTGGAAGTAAGACTTAAGTAAATAAATAAACCCGTGCCTTTAAAATTGCTTAAGCGATGGAATCACAGGTGTGAGTGCTGATCAGCGTCCTTGCACCACACGCTACACCTGTCGTAATTTTTGGTGATTTCCATATTCATACGGGTAATCCATTCCATACCTTACCTTTCCATCTGTTGTCCTCCTTTCTTCTAACCTTCTCGCCCTCCACCTGACCTCAGCCATGGTTATATCTTAAAACTGGTCATTATAAATATCTATAACCCCCTCTCTGTGCACCTCCAGTAATTCCAATTTCAAGTATCCTATCTCTTAACTTTCCAGCTCATTTCTTCTAACACACCGATTTCCATAATCATTCCATCCCACTAGGAGCTCTAATCCATTGATCTACCTTTTCATTGTCTCTAACCCCCCCTCCCCCCCCAGGGCCTCACTTACTTTCGTCCTCAGTTAAAATTTTTTTTTGTCTATCATTATCATAGTTTCCTTACATATACTTTCAACCCCCTTACCCCTCTCTCATTTTGTTGTTTTGTCTCGGTAAAACCCCAACCCTCATTAAATCCAGCTTTCTGCCTAACCTTTGCCTGCACCCATGACTGGAGAACACTCAGCTGTCCTGAACGATCTCCCTTTACGTTCATGATCACTAACCTCGAGAGGGCCCTTAGTGCTGCTGAGGAGTCACATTCATTTTTCTAGTCCGTTCACTCTTCTGCTCTCTTAAAATGTCTCGTACCTCCTTTTCTCTCCTCAGATCCCCAAAACCTCTTCCCCATCCTTCCTCTCAGCTGGTGACAATCTTGCTGACTTTTTCACTGGAAAATAGAATGAGTCAAAAAAATAAAGTCTAGAGGGAACTTTAGAGATGTTCTATATCTTGTTTAAGATGGTGATTACTGAGTATCTACATTTGACAAAATTCATGGGGCAGTGCACTTAAAACCTATGCATGCTATCCTATGTAAGTCATATCTCAATAAAAATTAAAAATAGAGAAAGAACGTCCATAAGTTCCAGCCACTACATAAACCCACATAGCTATAACTGGGCCCATTTACTGTCTTGATGCTCAGGGTGAATGTTCCACACTCTTAGATATAAGGCCAACTCCTCTACTTAGTCACTTGCTTCCATCACTCCAGCAATTCTCTCTTCTCCTTTCTGTTTCATCAGTTTTTCCCTTTGTTGGATGATTCCTATCAGCCTGGAAAGGTATTATTATTTCTCCCACTTTAAAACAGCATCCCTTCCCCCTCAAAAAAAAAAAAAAAAAACCCTCTTTTTTCTTTAATATCTTTATTGGAGGATAATTGCTTTACAATGTTGTTAGTTTCTGTTGTACAACAAAGTGAATCAGCTATAAGTATACATATATCCCCATATCCCCTCCCTCTTGAGCCTCCCTCCCATCCTCCCTATCCCACCCCTCTAGGTCGTCACAAAGCATCGAGCTGATCTCCCTGTGCTATGCAGCTGCTTCCCACTAGCCATCTGTTTTCCATTTGGTAATGTATATATGTCAATGCTACTCTCTTACTTTGTCCCAGTTTCCCTGTCCTCCCCTGTGTCCTCAAGTCCGTGCTCTACATCTGCATCTTTATTCCTGCCCTGCCACTAGGTTCATCAGTACCATTTTTTTATATTCCATATATGTGCATTAGCATATGGTATTTGTTTTTCTCTTTGTGACTTACTTCACTCTGTATGACAGACTCTAGGTCCATCCACCTCATTACAAATAACTCAGTTTCGTTCCATTTTATGGCTGAGTAATATTCCATTGTATATATGTGCCACATCTTCTTTATCCATTCATCTGTTGATGGACACTTAGGTTGCTTCCATGTCCTGGCTATTGTAAATACAGCTGCAGTGAACATTGGGGTGCATGTGTCTTTTTGAATTATGGTTTTCTCAGGGTATATGCCCAGTAGTGGAATTGCTGGGTCATATGGTAGTTCTATTTTTAGTGTTTTAAGGAACTTCCATACTGTTCTCTATAGTGGCTGTATCAACTTACATTCCCACCAACAGTGTAGGAGGGTTCCCTTTCTCCACACCCTCTCCAGCATTTAATGAAAAACCCTCTCTTGATTCTACTTCTCTCTCCAGTTACTGCTCCATTTTTCTCCTCCCCTTTGCAGTAAAATTCCTCAACATAGTTGCCTGTATTCACTTTTGCCCGTTCTTCCTCTCTCATTCTCTCTTGAAACCAACAATAATAAGTCTTTAGCTTTTCTCCACTCCTCTGAAACTGCTCTCGTCAAGGATATCAGTGACTCCACGTGGTCTACGTGGTCTAGTGGTCAGTTCTCAGTCTTTAACCCTATATGACTTTTTTTTTTTTTAAATTTATTTTCTTTTTGGCTACATTGGGTCTTGCTGCGTGCGGGCTTTCTCTAGTTGCAGCGAGTGGGGGCTGTTCTTCTTCGTTGAGGTGTGTGGGCTTCTCCTTGCTGTGGCTTCTCTTGTTGTGGAGCACGGGCTGTAGGCACGCAGGCTCAGTAGTTGTGGTTCGCAGGCTCTAGAGTACAGGCTCAGTAGTTGTAGCACACGGGCTTAGTTGCTCTGTGGTATGTGGGATCTCCCTAGACCAGGGATTGAACCTGTGTCCCCTGCATTGTAAGGCAGATTCTTAACCACTGTGCCACCAAGGAAGTCCTAAACTTATATGACTTAACAGCAACATTTGACACTGTTGATAACTCTCTGTCCTTGACATTTTTCTTCACTGTCTTCTAGGAAAGGATGATGCTGCGTTTCTTCTTACCAAGCTGGCTGTTCCTTCTCACCAAGCTGGCCGTTCCTTCTCAGTCTTCTTCTTTGTTCATCTCTCCTCATCTCCTTGACTTTTTAATGACATGGTGTCCCTGTGCTTCCTCTCCTTTGTTTATACTCACTGCCTTCATGATCTCGTCTAACCTGTAACTTTACATACCATATATATGCTATTGACCCCCAAATTGTTATTTGCAGTGTGGAACACTCCTCTGAACTCTAGACTCAGCCAATCATGTATTTGACACCTTCACTTGGATGTCTAATAGGCAACCCAAACTTAATGCATTCAAAACCAAAATCTGGGGGACTTGCCTTACCAGATGAAGACTTATTATAAAGTTATAATAATTAAGACAGTATAGATGTAAAAATAGACAAAAAGTCCAATGGAATCAAATAGCAAACCAAGAAACAGACCCATACATCCAGGGAAACCTTTTATATAACAGAGCTATCATTGGAGATTGCGGGGGAAAGAGAGAAATAACTCAATAAATGGTGCTAGGGCAATTAAATATCCATATGGGAAAAATGAAAATGGACATCTTCCTCACATGATAGCCAAAGTCCGTTCTAGGTGGATCAAGAACTTAATGTGAAAGGCAAAACTTTAAAGATTTTAGAAGACAATAGAGATGAGTATCATTATGCACTTGGAGTAGGGAATAATTCCTTAAGAAACAAAAAGCACAAATCGTAAATGAAAAAATTGATAAATTTAATTTCATTAAATTTTAGTATTTCTGGTCATCAGAAAACATAAAGAAAACTCAAAGACAAGCTACATATTGGGAAAAGATATTTGCATCATATATAACTGACAAAAAATTAGAATTCAGAATGTATTAAGAATAACAAAAAGAAAAAGAATAACCCAATAGAAAAATGGAAAAAAGTCAAGAATAGGCATTTTACAGAAAAGGATATATATGAAAAGACACTCAATTTCTTTAGTTATCAAGGAAATTCATACTAACACAATGAGATACCATTTCACACTTGCCTGATGGCAAAAGTAAGAAGTCAACCACTATCAAATGCTGGCTTTGATATGGATAGTGGGAATTCTTGTGCATTGATGGTTGAAGGCAAATTGTTACAGCCATTTAAGAAAATAGTCTGACAGTACTTAGCAAAACTGAATATGTATGTGCCCCCAAGATTCCAGAAAAACTCTTGCACATGTGCACCATGTACAAGAATGCTTGTAGCAGAATTGTTTGTGATCATGTGTGTGTGCGAGCGTGAGCGTGAGTGTGAGCGTGTGTGAGCTAGAGAGAGAGAGAGGTGGGAGGACAGAGAGGTAGGGAGAGAGAGAGAAGAAATTAATTGAATGTCAATCATCAGGAAAATGGATAAAGTATGCTCTATCATACATTGGAATATATATGGTAATAAAAACAAAGGAATTAGAGTTACACATATTTACATGGACAAATATGAAAAACAATGCCTTGAAAACTAAGTAAAACAAGGGAATCTTTAAGTAAAATTGATATTAATGGTAACCTCTGGGTGGAGATAGGGATGGGATGGAATGAAGATGGGGCACACTGGGGCCTTGAAAGTTATTGTAATATTATTTTAATTCAGCTTAATAGTGGGTACACAGGTATTTGTTTCATTATTATTTTTAAATATTCATGTGTAGTAAATGCCTTTTTTGTATGTATAATATATTTCAAAATTAAAATAGGATTTTAGAAAATTTTTAACTTAGAAAAACAAAGACTATTAAGTAGGTCATTGATACTCCCACATCTTCAATTTTTTTAACCTCTTGTTTCTTTTACCCAAAATTTTATGAGTCATTTGTAACCATTTTTTCCCCCTAAATGTGAGATAGCACTAAACTGATACAACTGTAACATTTTAAAAAGTCTTTTGCAATCAGTGCCATCAAACTAGTTCATTTTAAATTAAATTGTTAAGATCTCTATTGTCTTTATAAAATACAAGTTTTTCACAGTAATGAACTGGGTTCATATTTATGTGATTCCCATAATCTGTTGATAAAAAGAGATGTAATTATTATTGCCCTCAACATAGATTAGAGTGGACTTTACATTGGGCCAGAGAAAAAGCTTTCTGAGTGAACTGAGAATTTTCATTGCTCATTTTTCATGCATTCATCCTGTTTCCAGGAAAAATCATTACCAGCAATGTATACATGTACATGTAATGAATAATTAATGAAAGTATTTCGTACAGCTGGTGATTTTTTTTTTAAATTGACACTACATGGCTGACTTTAATCTATATGTGAATGTGTATTTATTTAATAGGAAATTGCCCGGCATTTACGCCCTGGAACCCTCCGAGCAATCTTTGGTAAAACTAAGATCCAGAATGCTGTTCACTGTACTGATCTGCCAGAGGATGGCCCATTAGAGGTAAGATAAAGAAGGGTAAGCATCCTATTTATATTTCAAACTCATAAATAATCTCAGCAGGTCTAGTGTGTACGGAACCTTTTAATACTCTTGGATTACAGTGTTCTTTGGCCATCTGATAACTTCAGACTGCAACTTTAAAAGACCAAATTGTAAGATGCTGTAGTAATGGGGTAGTCTTCAAAGAACTAAGGTATTTTTCTGATTGGCATATAGTATGGTTTAAAGACTTAAAAAGTAAAAAGCTATAGCATTGATTAAATAATGTGAAATTTATTTAAAAATCAGGTAAAAACACCATTACCTTAGGTTTCTAGTCATGAGGATTTATCAATGAAATTGTGCAATGTGATAGCATTAAAAGTAATAGCTACCATTTTAACTTAGAAAAACAAAGACTATTTTGACTTTTTATATACCAGGTTCTGTAATAAATATGATAAATGCTTTATATAAATTATTTTTTTAATCTCCATAGCAACTCTAATAGGTTGGCATTATCATGTCTGCTTTATCAGAAAAATGAAATTGAGATTCAGAGAGGTTAAGTAACATCCTCAAACCAAACAGTTAATAGAGGACGAGGCTGTATTTTGACTTCTCATCTGTGTAATTAACATAAGAAACAATGAAAAGAATTATAAGAAGATATAAGTGAAAAATTGGTGTGGTTTGGGATTAAGAAAGTCATTTCACAGCCAAGGGAAGGAGACCTTAAAGAAAAGATTGGTATTTTTAACTTCTTATAGTTTAACTTCTTATAGTTTTGTGTCAGGAGGAGCTAAATGAAATTAAAAGACAAATGATAAATTTAAGTGATTAAAGCATGAATGACAGAAAAATGATTGATATCCTTAATACATATTTATTTTAGTGAGTAATATGTTTTATATCAAATCTATCAGTCTTTTTTTTTTTTTTGTATCTTTAAAGCCTTTCCCAATATTTCATTTTCATTTTCTTGCACTGAAATATTCAACTAGCCTGGAATTAATTTGCTGAATGGTGTGAGGTATGGATCTTGTCACAACATTGCTTATTAAATCCTTTTATTCTTTCATTGTTATTTCTCATTTATTGAATACTTATATACACCTGTGCCTGTTTCGAACTTTCAATTTTATTCTATTGGTCTGTGTCAGCAAGATACTATCTTTATTATTGTGGTTTATACTTTTAAAAAGTGTTCTTGGTCATTCTCTTAAATTTATTCCTCCAAATGAACTTTACATGAGTTTACCAAGTTCTTTAACGTAGCAGTCCCCAACCTTTTTGGCACCAGGGACCGGTTTAGTGGAAGACAATTTTCCCACGGACTGTGGGGGGAGGGGGAGGATGGTTCAGGCTGTAGGGCGAGTGATGGGGGGCGATGGTTCAGGCGGTAATGCGAGCTATGAGTAGTGATGGGGGGCGGCAGATGAAGCTTTGCAGGCTTGCCCACCGCTCACCTCCTGCTGTGCGGCCCAGTTCCTAACAGGCCTCGGACAGGTACCGGTCTGTGGGCCAGGGGTTGGGGACCCCTGCTTTAACCCACCCCACAAGATGCCAATGGAACCTTGACTGACATTACAGTGTGTTTATAAATTAATGTGGGTGTGACATAACTATAATAATAGTTCTCCAACTGCATATATGGTATGCCTCTTCTTTTATGCCTCTTTTTTTATATCTTAGACATATAGCCTATTAAATTTATTTCTGTGAGTTTTTGTTTTAGTTGCTATAAAGAGTGACTTTGCTAGCTCCATTAAGATTTTCTGTTATAATCCAAGATGTTAATCTGCTAAAATCTTATCCAAACTGCACCGTAGTATGAAATGTAGACATGCATACTTCTGAAACATAAAAATGTAACAAATGTTATTTTTATTACACAAAGGATTAAATATTTACTTTATACTTTAACCTATTTTATAAATATTCCCTTTACCTTCTGATAACTTAGGACCTATAGGTGAGGCTTGAATTCAGACTGTTGTTGCTCAGTGAAATTGAAAAATTATTAACCATGAATTTTATGCCCATTAAAAAATGTTACTGAAGGTATGCCTGTGATTTTGCTCATACAATTTGAAATAGATTATTACTGCCTGCAGTTTACAGAGCCATTTACTAAATGATTAAAATCTTTCTAACCAAACTGCACAGGAGACTTAATTGCAAATTAATGCCTGTGTGGTTCAGAGAATTAATCAAAAAACGGAAGTTGGAGCTCCAACAGCCTCCTTTCACCTTGCTGATGATTCATACTTGCTGTGCCCTGGAATAAGTCACTTTCCATGCCTCCCTTCTCTTATCAATAAAATGAAATTAAGAGTGCTGATACCATCAAGGGATGTTCTGTTAGTTAGGGATTAACTATTTGCAGATTGTCACTTAGCTTTACGTGGTAAAATTTTATTAAAACAAAACAAAACACTATGAAGCCCAAAGAGTTATCTGCTCATAGGTTTTTTTTTTTTAAACATCTTTATTGAAGTATAATTGCCTTACAATGGTGTGTTAGCTTCTGCTTTATAACAAAGTGAATCAGTTATACATATACAATATGTTCCCATTTCTCTTCCCTCTTGCATCTCCCTCCCTCCCACCCTCCCCTGCTCATAGGTTTTTAAAGTGACACAAGGACAAGCTCTCTGATCAGGGAAGCACTTTGTACTTAGATTTACTATTCATTAAAGGAACATCCTTTAGATGTAGAGTGACCATGAAATGCATCGCCCAATCTAGAATTAATCAGCCAGGATGTTAGGACAAAAGGTATAAAGAAGAACTGTCATCAGCACACTGGTGTCATGGGTTCCCTAATTATATGGCAAGAAGGGAAAGAAGGGAGCAACCTACTTCTCCTCTTTCTCATGTGATGTTTACTGACCTAGGTTTTTTGTGTCATATGTGTAGAGCTCAGAAGGTATGGTTTCCATTTATATTTTGTCACCATCCATGATTTTATTTACTTATTCTTACAGCAAACAGCTATAGAGTGTGTTTTACTTGCTAACATTGTGATAGGATTTCAAAATCAAGCAAGATATTTCCTCTGTCCTCAAAGAGCTCACAGAGTTTTAGAGGTCAAGGATCTTAGCATGAATATTGAAATCTGATTTCATTAGATGCTGTTGTTGTGACACAGCCACTTTTGTGGTTATAGGGAAAAATGACAGCATCTGTATAGTATGAGACATTCTAAGATGTTATTTTGCTGGTAACATGCACTGAGACTCTATTGGTAGTAATTATGAAGATCTTAAATTTGTGCTTTAGAGAAAGCATTAATGGAAAAAAATGTTTAGCTTAACTTGTAATAAAGAAATATTCGTTTTCCACTAATGGAAAAGAATTTTTAAAGTATCAGTGCCCACTTCTGGTAAGGTTACAGCAAAATGGATACCCTCATATTGCTGGTGACAACTATGTGGCAGCAGGTATTGAAAGCCATGGGGTTTTTCCATACACGTTGTCCCAGAATTCTACTTCTTAGAATCTCACCAAAGGAGTAGGAATAGCAGCAGGACTACTAAATGGAAAGTTTTCTGCACAGATGTTCATTTAAGAAATATTTGTGGTAATTAAAATTGGAAATAGAGTGCATGTCTAAAGATATATCTGATGTTCTTTCCTCTGATTAGGCTTCCATGGCACCCATAGTCTGCATCGGAGGTCCATCTGTGTGTTTTCATAGCACTTTGCTTTCCTCTAATACAGTAGTGTAGTCAAGAGTCAACATAGATCTGTACTCCAGGGTGAGTTACTTATTTCATTGTGCCTAGGACTCCTCATTCTGTAAAAGGAAGATGATAGCAGTGCCTGACCTTTCAGATGCATAGTGTCTAGCACATAGTAATTGCTGAACAAATGATAACTATTATATTAGTATTATTACAGCACATTTTATTTGCTTGTACATATTTCCCCATGAGACTTAGTACTCATAGGGAAGAGATCCTGTCTTGCCTGGCCTATAAAAACTCTTTAATAAGTCATTTTTGAAAGAAAAGACAGAAGAGTTTGGTTAAATAAATTGTAGTTCATGTACTCAGTACAAGAGTATGTAACCTTTTTTCTTTAAGGTTGATAATGAAGACTCTATAGCAGTGGTTTCTAGCCTTGGTTGCATGTTAGAATCACCTGAACAGTTTTTAAAATACTGATGTCCAGACCCACCTTTAAAGATCCTAATTTTTTTTAAAAAGTAATTTCAAGCTTAGTATACAAAACTTTTTAAAAATAAATGTCTGGGATTAAGTTGCCAACATAATGTCCCATTTTTCTGAGTACTTTAGTGTGTATTTTTTAACATGAAGGGACATTTTCCTACATAACCACATTACAAGCATCTAAATTAGGAAATTAATGTTGATACATTACCACTATTGAATCTTCAAACTCCATTCAAGTTTTGCCAGTCAATAACCAATGGATCTTTAATAGCAAAAGGGTTCAGGTCAGAATCATGCGTTATATTTAGTTTTCCCCTTACTTTCTTACAGTCTAGAGCAGTTCCTCAGATTTTCCTTGACTTTCGTGACCCTGACAACTTTGAAGATAATAAGTAGAGATTCTAATTTAATTGATTCATTCATTCCTTTGCTCATCAGAAACTTTTCTAGATGGCTTCCACCTACAGTTCTAACAAGATACTGACATATTTATTTTATTGTATGGCATATATTCTTCATGCAAAGTCATTTGTTGGCTTTCCATTGTCCATGAAAATGTGTGATGCCTTTTTGATGTTGTGACTCCGCATTGTGTATGCCTCCCCTCTATCCCCTTCAGCATTAGTCCTCCTCTCACCCATGTCACTGATGATACTTCTGAGGGTCAGTTTTACTTTCTCCTTGCTTTCTTTATCTCTCCCAAAGCTTTATTGAAAAAATATATATATTCCTCTGCCTTTCATTTTACTTCTGTAGTCTGTTCCCAGGACTGTCTTTCTCTGATTATCTTCAACACTTTACATGTACTGTAATTGAAATTCTCCAAGTTGCCTAATAGGTATATGGAAGAAAATTCAAGTATGTTTGAATTTTGAATTCTGTACACCAAAATGATACATCAGTCATTCATCCAGATATTTACATTTTTTTAAACTAAAAACAGCACTGGGGACACAGCAATAAACAGGGTATGCGTAGCTCTTGCCTTTACGGAGCTCACCTTCTAGGAGATAATAATCATAGTAATTGTTTTCTAGAATGATGAAAATATGGGTCTTTCCTCTGTTTTTCTTTTCCAAATGTTCTATAACTTGGTTATATCACTTCTGTGGTTGTGAAATAAAAATTTAAGAAACATATAAAATATTTAATTGTATGTATGACTAGTCAATCAAAACAAGTCTGAATTTGGATGTGTAATTATTTCTGCATTGATTCTTGTTCTGGTACACTCTAGAAAAAAAAGAATCAAGCATTTACCAAAAATAAACATAGGTGTATAGTGTATAAGATGATTGGACAGGCCTGGATTTCTTGGCTGTGGTTAGTGTAGGCCTCTGAACACTAATACTCATAATTTATCTTTAGTTTTAGTTTCTGTGTTGAACGAAGATTTATGATTTTTACTAGTACATTGTCCAAGAGGGAACAACTTGTACAAGGACAAGAGCAAATAGCTTTCTCTAAGAGATCTAAAAATAGTTTAGTAAGGCAGGGGTTTTGACCTTGACATGGAAAATGACAAGAGATAAGGGTTGAAAAACCAGCAAGGGCCTTGTAAAGTCATATTAAGACGTCTGAACTTTATCCAGAGGGCAATAGAAATGTTTTACGCAGGGGATTAGCACAATCATCGCTATGTTATAGGCGTCACTCTGGCTGCAGTGTGGAGAGCAAATCAAAGCGGGGTTGGGAGGGTGACAGACCAGGGAGAAGGCTATTAAGATAATTCAGGGAAAGATTCTGGTAGTCTGAACGGCTATGACAGTATGGATAGCCAGAAGCAGGAAGCTTCAAAAGACTTTTGGGGGGATAGACGTGACAGCCCCAGAGACTGATTGGATGTGAAGGATTAACACATCCAAGGAGAAGGAGACTAGATTAACTCCCATCTCCAAGTGAAGATGGTGGTACTCTGAGAGACTACCATCCTTGCGATGCTAAAATTTCTGGAAACCAAAGCTTTTTCATAAGTTTGAGGGCAAAGCGTAACCTGATCCTCCCTCGGTATCCACAGGGGATTGTTTCCAGGACACCAAAATCTGTGGATGCTCAAGTCCCTTATGTAAAATGGCATAGTATAATCCACCCTTCGTACCCGTGAACGCGGAACCCACATATATAATTTCTATATAACCCACTTAATGTGACTGTTCACACTGCTGAAGAAATATTAATGTATTAAATAGTGGGGGATCTTCCCAGATTCTTTGTATAATATATCCCAGGATGGTTGTGAGAACTACAGTTATCACTTCTGTGTTCCAGGCTTGAAAAAGGGGAAGAGCAGGGGGCAAAAGGTGGAAAATGCCAGCTCAGCCAGCACCCTCCTCCCCACCCACTTTAAAAAGCTTTTCCAGAAGCCCCAGCCAACAACTTCTGCTTATGATTTATTTGCTGGAATTTAGTTCTACAAGCACCCCCTTTTTCAAGGGAAGCTGGTAAATGGAGTTCTGTTAGTTGAGAATGATTAGTACCTCCAGCGAAATCAAGTTTCTTCTAGAATGCAGAAAGGGAGAACAAGCACTGGGGAGGTGACGAGCAGTATCTGCCATAGGAGGTCAACAGGGTAACAGGGGTGTTTAGCCAGGGACCGGATTTCTGGTAGAGTTGGCCCCTGCCCTTCCCTAGTACAGTCGTTCTCAAGCTCCTCCCCTGATCAGCAACATCTGTATCACCTGAGAACTTGGTGGGAATGAAATTCTCTGGCTCCACCATAGAGCTATGGACTCAGAAATTCTGGGGGTCAAGCCCAGGAATCTGTATTTTGATTCTGTTGCCCCTAATGTTTGAGAACCACTGCCCTAGTGCAGTGGTTCCCAGCTGATGGCATGCATCGATATCACCTGTGGAATTTTTAAAACTACATGAGCCTGGAGCTCCATCACAGAAGGTTCTGGGTTAAGTAGGTCTTGGATGAGCTTCCTGAATCTGTATTTTTTAATGTTGCAGGTGATTTTGATATAGCTAACAATTAAACTAGCATTTGGAAACCACTGCCCTTCAGACTTTTTGGAAAAAGTTGGTCATGATTCTGCTTTTGAGGGAAACCTAGACCCTGTGGGCAAGCCAGCAAAGGGATTATTTTGCTTGGAAGAATCAGTGAGAATTGGAAATAGGAACAACCTCTGAAATTTGAGGGGATCTGTAGCCTCTGTCAATGGATTCAGCTGCAGCCAAGGGTTATTACACTCCCAAGGGAGTCCCAGTCTCTGATTGGGGACATCTTTGGCTTCTCAGGAAGAAGGCAGCCATGACTTGGTTGAGGACCTGGGTTTCTTGGGGGAAGCCTCAATGTTGAGGCTGACAAAATGCCCCTCCAGGAGTAACTAGAGGCCTGGGGTACATGTGTGTGTACATGTGGGCATTGATTCGTGCTAAGGCTAACAAGGACAGAGGCCCTGGGTCTCTCACAGCTGAAAACAGTTCTCAGATCCTTCAAATCTGCACTCATAAATTAGCCTGGGCATGGGGTTCACAGTTGTGCCAGGAACTAAGTCATGTCTTTCCACCCTGCTGGTTGTGTAAGTGCCTTGAGGGCCTGGACCTCTCATAGATTTTTGTCTCTCTAGCTCCTGCCTACCATATTGCAGGCTTTTAGTCAATGTCTGTTGAGTCAGTGCAGGGGGAACTGGGAGAAGGTATCATGAATGGGGTCAGTGCACCTTCATCCCCCTTTCTCTCTTCATATGGCTGAAAAGTCACAGCCTGATGAGGGTGAGCCCTACTTTCAAGGGCCACATCCCACTATTCCCTCCACTTACCAGTTGTCAGAAAAGTCTGCTGCTGCCGGCATCTTCTATTGCTGACTGTGTATGCAGGTCAAACCTGATACATGTGCATGTGGAAAGCTGATGGTTTGCGCAGAATTTTCTTCCGTCTCAAACATAATATTTCAAAGTCTCTACATTAACCTTAAAAACATCCTGAAAATATAAGAAGCATTAGGCTATCAAATTATAATTCTTTACAGTCCAGTTAGTATTTCATCAGAATTGGTTATTTTCTCGGATAAAAGAATCTGTAAGGCACAATTTCACGTTCCCTCCTGTATCCTGCCATACGTGGAGCTCATGTTCCTTGCTAGATTACTTCAGTTACTTTCACCCCAGACAGTCCTCACACTATCTCAGTAATAAATGGCTCTCCAATATTTCCCTCATTTAGCATAGGTAGGAGTTTAATTTTTTATTCAAGACAGCGGATCTCTATTAATAAAGTGCTGGAATAATTTATCCTAAACAGTCGTAATACCTGTTTACTTCATGGAAATTTCTATAGACATTAATACTATAATAACCATGCAATCATTATAATGACTGAAATGACATTGCACAAAGGGAGTTCAAAGGTCCACAGGTCTTTCAGTTCCTCAGATACAGCCTCAGCTCCAACTTTCTTTAGATTGACTGACTTCTCATTCTGAAGAGTAATTAGCCTAATCACTTAAGGTCTATATTTAGCATTATTTTTCCCACTTTGAATAGGCACTTATAAAGTCATTCACTATAGACTCTAGGAAATAAATCTAGATTAATTCCTTTGGAAATATTGATTAATTAATAACTATGGCAAATCCATACAAAATAAATTAGATGAAGAATCACTGGACATTACAGGGGCATTTAAAAATCTCCAGGCATTTTGGCTCAGCACCTTTTCATCTTCCGTACCTAGTTGGAAAGTTGAGTGGTTCTCAAGCTTTAGCAGCAGCAGAATCCACTAGAGGGCTTTTTAAACACACAGATTGCTGGTCTATGCTCCAAAGTTTCTGATTCAGTAGATCTAAATCGCATTTCTAAAGAGTTTCCAGTTAACACTGATGCCATCGGTCCAGAGCCCCGCACTTTGAGAACCATTGCCTTAGGCCAAAAGTCACTGCACACGCATACTCTGTTAGGTCAAGTTGTTGTCTTGGTTAATTGTTCTCAGACATGGAATTTCAAAGACTAGGGACATTTCCAAAAATAAACCAAGCAATGAGTAACAGTAACAAAGCCCACATTGGGGATAGGCATAACAATCAACTTTAAAAAATTGACCAAATGAGGGTATTTTAAAAAATTGTTTCTGGGAATTCCCTGGTGGTCCAGTGGTTGGGACTCCACACTTCCATTGCAGGGGGCACGGGTTCCATCCCTGGCCAGGGAACTAAGATCCCATAAGCTGTGTGGCGTGGCCAAAAAAAAAAAAAAACTTGTTTCCCATCATCACCATCATTTTGTTTTGAAAGGACATTTAATTGCCAACATCATTTAATTGCACAATAATGGCCTGTCTCTTCAACCGGACAAATTTAGCTTTACTCAAAGCTCACTTTATTGCCATGACACACCAAGGGCATGGTAGTAGAAGCAGTCTGCTACAGGTACAGACAAAATGTGGTTGCATTTTCTGTAGATACTTTTAAAACAACAGTAGCATCCACTAAAAGTTTGTCTGCTTTTTATTTACCCTGTACAGGCAGTTCCAATGCCAGTAAGAAAATACTGTCCCCTCCTCAGAGCGGACTACTCCTGCCAGCCCTTGATTCATCACTGCTTTAGTGCCCTGATTTCTCCCATTTTGCTAGAGAGCAGTGACATGTCGTCCCGGCCCCATCCCATAGCACCTGCAGAGTGGTGACAGGAGCCACTGGGCTAAGTTACATGTGATGATGGAGCCTTTGGATTCCTAATTTTACTCAAACCCGATAGGAAAAACATGCATCATGTTTCTCAGGTCAAAGAGGAATATAAATTATTTCAGATTTCTGTAGTACTGAGTGATGATTATATGCATATTAAAGAAAACTGCACACATTTTAAAAACACATATAAAAACAAAAAGCAAAAAGCCTTTCTAATTTGTTTGGAGAGGTAGAGTCTTCTTCTAACACTTATACTACGTACGCTCAAATATGATGATACAGGTGTGAATGTAAAGAAAAAAAATCTTTACTTATGACTAGCAAAGGAAGAATAATCTAATTCAAAGTAGAAAGCCAGAGATTTTTCTTATAACATTGAGTCTTTCAACATCATGTGGAGAATTAAAAGATAATTTTCTCTTCTTAATCCATGACTCATTTTTAAGTTAACTGAAACACATGTGCGTACATTTTATTCCATTCATTCGCTGATGATAATGTGCGATCATTTGATTAGGTATTATTTTGAGGACACAAGTATTATATAGTCCCAGCCTTTAAGGAGTTGAAGCGTTGGTGATATAGCGGTTAGCATAGCTGCCTTCCAAGGAATTGAAAATTTAGCTAGGAAAACAAGATAAATACACATATACAGTTAAATTGTAATATAAAATTAAACATCAGCATAAGAGAATGTGGTCAGGCAGTGAGAGCATGATGAAATGTCAGGAGCAGACAGTAAGTATGGTGAGAGTATAATGGAGAGCAGTGCAACTGTGGCTGAAGGGATCAGGGGAATTTCATTAATGAAATTGCAGTTGAGAAGGGTCTTGAAGAATAAGGCAGATTTTTATATGCAGAGAGGAAGAGGGAACGGCAGGCTAGTTTTGGGAGAACAATGAGTTACCCAAATCTAGTTAAAGTGGAGGGTTCCTTTAGTAGGTTACGGGAGATAAATTTGGAAATGTAAATTAGAGCTAGATTATGGAGGTTTCTGAAGGCTTTTTTTTCTGATGGCAATAATGAACATTAGGATTATGGTGATAAATATAGTAACTGCAGTTTACTGAGCAATATATACCAGGCACTATGCTAAACGGCTTCACTGCATTACCTAAAAACCTTATTGGGTAGCTTTTATTATCCCCTCTTTACATGTAAGGAGTGTGATGCTCCCATAGGTGAAATGACTTGGCCCCGCATCACACCACCAAATAAGTGGCCGAGAGCTGAAATTTAAACCTGTTTGTCTGAGTCCAGAACCAATACTTCTGTCCAGCAAACTGGTCAGCAATGGCAAAAAGGTTTCAATTCAGGTGCCAACCCTTGATTTATTATAAGATTGCAAGACCACAACTAAAGAGAAAAAGATATGCCATCGTGGAATACTAACGTCTGCCATAAGTGGAGGATGGGGGTTTGTTGGTATGTATGACACACAGTGGCTACTTAGGCTCTGGAAGCAATTAAAGGTTTCTGAATAGGGCAATGACCTGACAAAGTGGAGTTTCCAAAACTTTAACCAGGCATCAGAGTTTAAGTGAATAGATAATAGGAATAATAGAAGCATATGCTTTAATCATCCAGTATAGCAGTCTAAAATATTTATTTATTTACTTATTATTTTTTTAAATTGAAGTATAGTTGATTTACAATGTTGTGTTAGTTTCAGGTGTACAGCACAGTGATTCAGTTTTTATATATATATATGTATATATATATATATATGTGTATATATATATATATATATACATACACACACACACACACACATACATATATATATTCTTTTTCAGATTCTTTTTCCTTATAGGTTATTACAAAATATTGAGTATAGTTCCCTGTGCTATACAGTAAGTCCTTGTTGTTTATTTTATATATAGTAGTGTGTATATGTTAATCCCAAATTCCTATGTATCCCTCCCCCACTCTTTCCCCTTTGGTAACCGTAAGTTTGTTTTCTATGTCTGTGGGTCTATATCTGTTTTGTAAATATATTCTTTTTTTTTCCTTTAGATTCCACATATAAGTGATATCATATGATATTTGTCTTTCTCTGACTAACTACACTTAGTATGATAATGTCTGGGTCCATCCATGTCGCTGCAAATGGCATTATTTCATTTTTTTTCATGGCTGAGTAATATTACATTGTGTATATATACCGCATCTTCTTTATTCATCTGTTGATGGACATTTAGGTTGCTTCCTTGTCTTGGCTATCGTAAACAGTGCTGCAGTGAACATTGAGATGCATGTATCTTTTCAAATTAGAGTTTTCTCCAGATATATGCCCAGGAGTGGGATTGCAGCTCTATGGTAGCTCTATTTTTAGTTTTTTAAGGAACCTCCATGCTGTTCTCCATAGTGGCTGCACCAATTTACATTCCCACCAACAGTGTAAGAGGGTTCCTTTTTCCCTACACCCTCTTCAGCATTTATTATTTGTAGACTTTTTGATGATGGCCATTCTGACTGGAGTGAGGTGATACCTTACTGTAGTTTTGCTTTGCATTTCTCTAATAATTAGCAATGTTGAGCATTTTTTCATGTGCCTGTTGGCTATCTGTGTGTGTCTTTTTGGAGAAATGTCTGTTTAGATCTTCTGCCCATTTTTTGATTGGGTTGTTTGGTTTTTTTGATATTGATCTATATGAGCTTTTTGTGTAATTTGGAAATTAATCCCTTGTCAGTTAGTGGTCTAAAATATTTAGAAATATTCTTCTACTTCAAGTAATCATTTCTGCTTTACAGGGTACAATTCTTGGAATAATATCTATCTCCTCCACTAAATGCTATGCTTAATGAGAACAGTGGCCTTGCATTTTTTTTGTCATTGCTTACTTTCCCAGTGCTTAGGCACTCAATGCATTTTTCTTAAACCTAGTCATATTGAAAGTAATGATAACAATATTAAGCATTCACTTTCTGCCAGGTACCACGCTAAGTGTTCTCAGTACAGTGAGTACATCTGGCACCGGACTACCTGGGTTTAAGTTCAGCTCTGCCACTTACTAGCTGTTTAAGGAAGTTGCTTAAAATCTTGTGGCTCAATTCCCTCACCTTTAAGATGAACATAGTAATACTTATCTCCAAGGGTAGTTACAAGAAATAAATTAGTTGATATATGTAAATCAATAAGAATAGGAAGCATTCAATAAATATTATTAGTTAATATTACATTTATCATTATTATCATAATCTTTACCATTACATTTGGCTGTTGGAAAATAAATATATCAGAGTCAACAGGAAGACTATAAGTTTTGTTATGTTGTGCCCATTAAGTGTAAGTACTATTCGGCTCTTTCACAAACAATATCCCAGTTAAATTAAAACTACAAGGGGGGGGGGCTTCCCTGGTGGCGCAGTGGTTGAGAGTCTGCCTGCTAATGCAGGGGACACGGGTTCGAGCCCTGATCTGGGAAGATCCCACATGCCGTGGAGCAGCTGGGCCCGTGAGCCACAACTACTGAGCCTGCGCGTCTGGAGCCTGTGCCCCGCAACGGGAGGGGCCGCGATAGTGAAAGGCCCGCGCACCGCGATGAAGAGTGGCCCCCGCTTGCCGCAACTAGAGAAAGCCCTCGCACGAACCGAAGACCCAACACAGCCCAAAAAAAAAATAATAAATAAATAAATAAATAAATAAAGTAGCTATTAAAAAAAAAAAAAAAAAAAAAAAAACTACAAGGGGGAATTCCCTGGCAGTCCAGTGGTTAGGACTCAGCGCTTTCACTGCCAGAGCCCGGTTCGATCCCTGGTCTGAGAACTAAGATCCTGCAAACCGTGTGGCGGCGCGGCCGGGAAAAAAAAAAAAAAAGCTAATCCTCTAGGTATAATTTCACTGTCAGAAACCACTTACTTCTATTTTTACCAAATACAAAGCACATACAGATCTGGTTTCAAATAATACGTTTTTAAGTATAAATAAAAGAAGCCTTTCATTTTTAGTGTAGCTCTTTATGACTGAGTATCAGATTGTATTCCTTTGCAAGCAATCCAAAGGTCAGTACCCAGGTGCTAGCTAGCCTCAGTGCCATAGCAGCTAAACTTGGTCCTCTTTGTTTTTTTGTTTTCCAACCTCTTGTCTCATTGTATAAACTCTGTCGTCTACCACCTGGCAGTAAAATGAAACTCATGGATGATTCCTTTTTTAGCTGAGGTTTGAGAGGCCAAAGCTAGATAAGCCAATAGCGATGGAGTGAGAATACACACTTTATCTAGACAAGCAAAACTTCCCTTTGCCGACTCTGTTAAAAGCACAACATTGTAAATCAGCTATATTCCAATAAAAATTTCAAAAAATTAAAATGTCCTTCCATTCCCACTGAGTGGTGCTTGTCTCTAGTTTGTAGCCCTTCACCGTGATGATCTTCAGTTATGTTGACGTATGAAGTTGAATGAGTATGGTCAATTCTTGGTCATTTACCAGAATGGAGAAATGAAGAGGTTAGCAGGGGCACTTGAAATCTAGAGAGAGACCAGCAACCATTTGTCTATTAAGTGCAACCTGTTCACCATGTGACATTTAACTTTTTTGGTAATATATATCCAAGTGGAATATTTGCTCTTTTGCTCTTAAGTTTGTTATTTTTAGCCATCTTCTTATAGAGCACAAAAATACTTGTTGTGGACTTAAAGTAAATATGTTACGATCAAATGAACGCGATTAAGAATTATGAAGGGACCCAAATAAGTCACAAACTAGAAGTTAAAAGACTGACTCATCCCAGAATTATAATCCTCTAGTGATAGAAATGTGTAGCTAAAATAGTAACCTCTCTGAATTAAATATTATTTAAAACTAATAAATAAATATGCTCACTGCTACTCTTATTTCCAGTAATCCTAGAGTCAAAAGAACTTCCAGAATAGCATTGGCATGGTGTCTACTATGTGTACAGGCATCCTGTAAAAGAAAAAAGGTACCAAGCCCAGCACTCATAAGGGTTTCATGGCTCTGATCCTGATCTCAAGTAAGGGAAACAAAGTGCTCTTTTTAACTGGAGATATTTGTGTCTTCACTAGCACATCTGATGTTGCATTCACATTAGTACCTCCAAAGGCTGCCTGGTCGCCTCATTTCCCTGACTCTGAAAGAATGAGGAGGAAAGTATAATCATCCATTCATTGTCCTTTGCTCTCTGCAGTTTGACCCTGAACTCTTCTTGTCTTTGGTCTGCATGATCCTTCATTTTTTTAGCCAGTGACTAAGCATGATCTGAGTTAATAAGTAACTCTCAGGTGACTAATTGAAGGTCCTTAGAGAGGGCCTAGAAAGGAGCCTAAAACATTGTTGAGTTAATCAAATTCATCCTCTTTTTCATTCATAAAATATTACTACTACCCCCACTTTGGTGTCAGAGGAAAAGTTGCTAAACCCACTACTGTTCTTTGCCCATTAGACAGTTATGGACATTTCTGTTTTAATAAGAGAGAAAACAGAGGAATAATCTAACAGAAGGAAAATATTCCTCCTAATGTTTTCAAGAACAAATGTATTGAGATTCTGCAGGTTATAGAAAGCTTTTCAAGAAACCTGAAAGGACTTTAATCTTCAAACGTCAAATACCTCCACTATCACATAAATACTAATGTTGTGTAAGCAATTTCCTGTGACAATTCTGTAACTTTCTGTGAAAGAATGACAATGGTAGCTATTTCCTGTTCTCCTTTAACCTGAACATTCCTTTACCCACAAAGGTAGCAACTAGACAACATGGTGAAAATATCTTGTTCACAGCAAAGTCGCACATTCTTTTCTTGCTGCATGTATAGATGAAATCCAAACTACTATAGTTATTTTTTTTTTAAATCTTATATTGGACAAATCTTTATGTCATAATGAGTTAAGAACTCAGTACAATCATGTTTGTAGCTAATTTTAAAAGATACCTATGTTATGAAATTTATTTGTATTAACTCCTTTGTGTCATTTGCTTATTAATTTTGTATTTTTATGTATTTATATGGTGTCAATATTAACTAGCTTCAGGGGGTACTTACTGTGTGCCAAGCATTGTTCTAAGTGTGTTACACGCATTAACTTATGTATCTCTCAAGGATGTAAATGTTACTACCTCATTTGCAGATGAGTAACTGAAGCACAGAAGGGTTAAGCAACTTTCCCAGAGTCACACAGCTAGAGCATAGCAGAACTGAGATTGAATCCAGGCAGTCTGGGTCCAGAATTTACACTTTCTAACTTCACCACCTTTATATTACAATCTTAAATGTAATGAGTATTACTTCTATAGAGTTCGCGATGGAATGATGGGTGAGAGCAGAAAATTAAGCTTGGGGGAAGACTATTTGGCCTCCATCAATAATTAGGATAATTGGATATTTACTTATGTTTTATCTTCATTAACTTATATTTTTATGCATGAACTTGTCCCCCCTCAGTTTTAGATGAAAAATTAAAATTACTTATTCCTCAAAAAACGCACAACCAGCAGGCTGCTTACATTGTCAGCAGGGCTTTGGCAGAACTCTTGGTTAATTCATACGTGATTATTGATAAGCACATTCGTTTTTGCTTAATTCATACAGAATGCCTATGTAGGTGCCCCCAGATCATTGCAGCATCCAAATTTCTATCTCATAATGTAGGAATAGGCTAGGAAGTCTGCCTTAGAAAATATGGCTGATTCTTTGAAAAACCACAGATTTGTTTATTATTTGAGACAAATGTGCAGCACTGGGTGTGTTTTTCTCCCAATAATATGAAATACTGTCTCTCTCTGCTTCCTTCTTCCCTTTTCTCCCTGTCTCGACCATACTCTCGTATTTCACCACATTTTAGTTCGTATCACTTACGTTTTGCACTGTGTACCCACAACTGTGCTGGACACCATTTTTGTTTCTAAGGGTTTTAAAATTTTCTTTCTTCCTACATAATTCAATTTGTTGTTGTTGTTGTTGTTTTTAAATTCAGCATAAATGACAGCTCCCATCTTTGTTGTAAGCCCACTCTTGTTTGGTGTTTTTCTCTCTTTGTTACTGCTCCTGGCATTTTGTATACAAAACATAGTCTGCTCCATCAGTGATATCTCTCATTCTCCCAGCGGTTTGAGTGGCGTGGGGGCTGGAATGAGGCTGAGAGAGGAAATCAGCATATCACCTCTCAGCAGGGATGAGGGGGTGTTAAAAGATCGTTATTCTCTGAATCCTCTGATAATGCTTCCATCCCTTGCCTCCACCCCCCAACCCCATGCTGCAATATCTGACTTATGACAGCCCGTGAATCTGGCATAAGAGAGGAGTTCTAGAGCCAGTGAAACAGGAATGTGTGAATTGGCCATCTCATTGGAGCCTTCCCAGTCACATTCTGCATTATGCTCATAGTCTATTGTGTCACGAATGGTCATCCTTCCAGTGATAACTACTGGTCCCCTTTGGTATCAACTGTAGAATTACAGATACCTTATCTGTTGGGTAAATGAATAACAACTGCAGGTTTAAAACAGCAAAACTAATTTCTTTGCTTGGAATATCAGTGTACATAACTTTCTGTGCAAAGTTCTCCTTTTTGCTTGTTATACATTAACTTTTTGTTACCGTACAGTCACCACCTGAGTGCTGAACTCTGCAGCTTACTATTCATGGGGCAATGAGAATTGTAAAACGTTGTGCAGCAGTAGCACGTAGCATGGTACTGAACCTTTCCATGAGGGCGTCGTAATGATACATTTTCTGAGTATTACCTTCAAACTATTTTAATAAAGAATCCATTGTTCTATTGGTTGTATGATGATTTTCTGTAATGGACACCCATACGGACACTGATACCTTAGACTAGATATTTTTTTAACAGTAAAATAACTTTGTTATGCGTCTTTTGTGTTAATAGCCTTTGTTGACGATTATACATTGTAGATTTTCAATTTATTTATTAGTATTCTAGTTTGTCCTCTCAATTGAGGGATATTATCTGTGGGTTCTCTTAGCTCTTCTACTATTGTTCTTCAACAGTTCAGATTAACATATATTTATTGAAGACCTGTTTGTGTCATTCACTGTTCCAAACACTGGGGTGCGGGGAGTTGGGGGGTTTAAGACGTGGTCCCTACACTCAAAGAATTTAATTCTCCAGGAAAGACTATAATTTTGACATTAGGAAGTAAATGCTAAGAGGCTGATCTCTACCAGGTGTCATGGTAAAGAGGTACCCATTTCCCAGCATGGGAGTCAGGTGAGGCTCCTGGAAGATACAAGCTTCGTTCCAAGTATTGGAGGATATGTTAAAAAGAAAAAGTGAGAATGGAATTCCAGGAAAGGAAGTGGTGTATATTCTGGGAAACCACACGGACTGTGATATATTACAGTTTAAAATAATATTAGAGAATGGCAGGTGAACTTGGAAAGGTATCAAAGGATCAAGTCAAATCAAGTCAAAAGGATCAAGAAAAAGTCATTTTATGCCCTGTTTAAGCACTTGAAATTTATTCATAGGGTTAGTCCATGGACTAAGTGCCTGAGATTGTTCATAAAATGTTGTGAATGTATCCATTTTCTTGAAAAAAGTGTCCAAAGCTTTTAAGTATTCCACGATCCAAAAATTAAGAATATTTGCACTGAAAACTTTTAAGTGAATGACCATATTGTTCATTAATTAGAATAAAGCATCACCATACCCATATTTCACATCATAAGAAATTTGATGTACAGAACTATGTCAGTTCAAAGATTAGAGTTGCCAGGAAGACTCCTACATATAGCCCAAACAAAACCATAAATTTATTCATTAAACAAATATTTAATTGAAACATACTCTTAAATCATTTGTCCTGGCATCATGGAAAATTTTCCAGCCT
This sequence comes from Balaenoptera acutorostrata, assembly GCF_949987535.1. Taxonomy (NCBI): domain Eukaryota; kingdom Metazoa; phylum Chordata; class Mammalia; order Artiodactyla; family Balaenopteridae; genus Balaenoptera; species Balaenoptera acutorostrata. The sequence continues at coordinate 130,021,380 of NC_080064.1, read as the reverse complement.
TCTCCAGTGAGAGTGTCAGGTCTTGGTAACAATTATTCATAAATGGGCTATGACACTGCAGTAGGCACTCAGGAGACAGTAAAAGCAAAAGAGACGCTGGCCCTTTTCAGAGCTTAGAGTCTAATGAAGAAAGCAGACATTAATCAGATAATCACAAAAAGAAATGAGCGAGTTCAAAATGTCATCAGTGCTGTGTAGTAAAAGAAAGGATGAAATGTAATGGGGGAACCTGATGTAGAAGGGAGATTAGGGAAGGTTTTCTTAAGGAAATGACACTTGAACTGAGATCTATCGTAATGAGTTAAGCGTCAGCTAGGGAGGAAAGTAAAAGGAACCCCAGAGTCTAAAGCTCTGATGCAGCAAAGTGCTTGGGCCGTTTTAGGAAAGGAAAAAAGGGATATAAAGTGCATTGGGGAGAATAGTGTGAGATGACCCTGGAGAAATAGAGGTTGGGACATGCAGGGCCTAGTGGGCTATTTTATTATGATAAAGAACATGGGTCTTTATCCTAAGAACAATGAGAGGGGAAGTGGGGACTGACGTGATCAGGTCTGTATTTTTTAAGAGAGCTCCCTGGTTGCTGTGTAGGAAATGAACTGAAGGGGGGACCAGTTGGGGAAAAGTTATTAAATAATATATGAGTGTAACAACCGATAATATACATCGGTACCATATACTTTAACTTTACAGGTGGTTGTAAATTCGCTTTAGTTTCTCCACGTGGAAACTGATGAGGCTGAACTGGTGTTTCTCTGAGCTCAGACTTCCCCACAAGTGAGCTGAGAAATTGATCTTCGGAGGCCTCAGAGCAGTTCCTTCAATCCTGGACGCTTCCTGCTGTGGTTTCGGCATGTCACACAAGAACTAGCATTGTCTGTGTGTGCCGTGCGGTGACAAAGATTGAGAGTCCCGCTCTAAACCCCTTTTGTGCCCTAACATTTCATGATTCTAGGCTTTGAGGAACTCAGATTCCAATCTAACCCCCTTGTTTTTCACCAATGAGGAGAGTGTGGCCTAAAGAAGGAAGTGACTTGCCTGAGATTGCATAGCTCAGTGTACAGAACATTAATCTCCTAGCCAGGAACGCTGGGTTTTTCTAATATGCATACTGTCTTTATATTCTTTGTGATCAGGTGATTGGTTATTATTATAATTATCAAGATTGCAGGTGTTTTTTTTTTCTTTCCTTAGTTATGTCCAGAGATATATTTTATATTTTTTTCAATGACTGGTAAAAATTTATTACTCTAAGATATCAAACGCCCTTTTACTAAAACTGGAAGCTTGAAAACTTCTGAGAAGTGACTTCCCAGGAGAACACACTACTTATTTTTTTCTGACTAAGCTGAAACTATTACAAGACCAGCATTTCTATTTCTAGGTCAGTCCAAAGTCTATAAGCATACAGAAATGATGAGTAGAAAGAGAAATTAGCTGAGCTTTCACTAGCTTTTTCCTTGATTTGAGCTTGCGTTCAAAGGTGAATCAAAAGTTTAAAGTTGAATTTGAATCTAAAGTATAAGGCAGGCTGAGGAGTATACGGCTTCTGAGCACAGGCTCTGGAGTCGAGTAATCTGAGTTCAAACCCCTACCTTCTCCACCTACCAACTTTGTGACTTAGGAAAAATTACCTTTCTCAGACTCATTTTCCCCATTTGCAGAATAGAAATAATGACACTTCACAGTAAGCATTGAATGAGACAATATATCAAAAGGACTGTTTCATCAGAGTTCAGCATAGAAAACAGAAACTAGGTGTTTCAATAAGAAAGGGGTTTGATACAGGGGAAATCAGTGGAAGGAAGGGGATGCCACAGGGCCACTGATTTCACACCACACTGCTATGCAGAGGTCAGGCAGCTGCTCTTGATGCCACCTCGGCCACAACTGCTGACATAACTGCAGTCTCACAGCCGTGAACCTGATGACAAGACACTGGAAGGCTGAGTCCAGCCACTACAAACACTTATCTCTCTGACTTGCTTGCCAGTATTCAGAGCAGTAAGAAGGTGGCCTTTGTCTTGCCTCTCTCTTCCAAATTTCACATGGATGCATCTGATTCGTGGAGCCTAATTTGTAATAAGAGCTTTAGCTGCAGGGGAGTTTGGGAAATGTAGTTTGTAGCTTTCTAGCTACCAAACAGAAGGAGGATGAAATAGAAATTGAGAGACCCAATCTAAGTGTCTGCCACAAGGGTAGAGCCCAGGGTGTGGCATACAGCAAATGCCCAATAAATGATAGTTACTGTTGGTTTTGTTGCTGTTGGTATATTAGTAGCAGGAGTACAGGTATCACTAAATCTCAATACATAATTTACTTGTAAACTTTTACTAACCTTGAGATGTTGATTTGCTTCTATTCTTAGGGGATGCACCAAGGATGCAATTAAATATAAATCTTCATCTATGTTGTAAACCCATTATTTATAAGATCCCTTTTTCTCCCTGTCAAGATGGCAGTACATAATAAAGCAAATTTCTATGTATTGTCTGATTCAGTTAACATAATCACTGAATTAAAACAATAGGACTCAATTCAGTTAACTGTTTTGTGACGGGATATGCCTTGCTGCATTCAAGTGTAAACAGCTGATTGATCTTATTGGGTGCCTAGACACAAACTAAATCTTTCCTATAATAAACTGTCAATGGTACAATCATTTTGAAGTTATTATTTTCTAATACTAATGAAAAGGTATAATTGTATCAGTAGTGCCATGCTTTCGCCACCATTATTTTCATTTTTCCCCTCTGTTATTTATTTATTTTCCCTACTCATTTCCTTCTATTCTGATAAGCTTTTGGCACCCAGAAACCCTAATAACAAAACATCTGTGTCGCTCTTTCCATCGTCATTTTAGGATGAGAACAAACCCACAGAATGGTAGGACAGTCACAGACTTCCCTGGTTTTTCTGACGCAAGGACACCTGTTTTCCAAATGCCCCTTTTCACCTAGATATGCTTAGATTGTACTCTGTTTTTGCTTAAGGAAGGGAAGATTTAATCAGAAGTGACTTACAGGAATAGCACTTACAGCACTTTTGCAACTAACTGAACATACCTGGAAGAGTAGTTTAGGCATCTGACCTGTCTTTTGAAAGTCAAACAAAGGGTAATGTAACATGCCTTTCCTCCTACATTTAGTTTGTGGCCTAAATTTTTCTTAAACTATTTTTATTTCATTCTCTATTTTATGTTTTCCAACCAATCACATTTAGAAAGAAGGATGCTTATCTTCAGAATCAGTATAAGAAACTGAAATTTTAATGTTTAGAGTCAGGAAATTGAAAACACCTTTTATTCCTTCATTTATTTATTTAAGAAATATTTCTTGGATACCTGCTTAACTACATTTAAAATCCAGGAAACTTTCTACATTGTATTATTTCTTTGCATCATACTTTAAGGACTTTAAATGTAATTCCTTTGCTAAAAGATATATATATTTACCTTTAGACATATCACTAGGGAATGACTATATAAGCTACAGTCCCTGACCTCATGGAGCTAACATTCTAAGAAGATGAAACGATTACACATAACATGACAATTGGCAAAACAGTATTGTATATAACTTAATAGATCAAGTGCTGCTAAATAATGAGTTAATGATCTAGCATTATGAACATTATGCTTTTTGTTTTTGTTGTTTTCTTGTTTAGTAGACTCTGTTTTTTAGAGCAGCTTTAGGTTCACAGCACAATCAAGGGGAAGGTACAGGGATTTCTGAAATACCCCCTCCCCTGACATGTGCATTGCCTCTCCATAATCAATAGCCTTGACCCAGAGTGGTACATTTATTACAACTGATGAACTCACGCTGACACATTGTTATCACCCGAAGTCTGTAGTTTACATTAGAGTTCACCAAAGTTTACACCTTTGGTGCTGTACATTCTATGGGTTTGGACAAATGTATAATGACACGTAGCCACCATTACGGTGTCATACAGAGTAGTTTCACTGCCTTAAAAATCCTCTGTACCATTTGTATTCATCTCTCCTTCTCCCCAGCCCCTGGCAATCACTGGTCTTTTTACTGTCTCCATAGTTTTGTCTTTTCCAGAATGTCATATGTTTGTAAGCATACAGTGTATAGCCTTTTCAGATTGGCTTCTTTTACTCAGTAATAAGCATTTAAGGTTCCTCCATGTCTTTTCATGGCTTGATAGATCATTTCCTTTTAGTACTGAGTAGTATTCCATTGTCTGGATGTACCATAGTTTATACATCCATTCACCTAGTGAAGAACATCTTGGCTTCTTCTAAGTTTTGGCATTTATGAATAAAACGCTACAAACATCTGTGTGCAGGCTTTTGTGTGGATATAAGTTTTCAACTTCTTTGGGTAAATACCAAAGAGTGCGATTGCTGGATCATTTGGTAAGAATTTGCTTTATCAAACTCTCTTCTAAAGTGGGTGTATCATGGACACCAAGGGGGGAAAGCGGGGGTGGGGGTGGGGGTGTGATGAATTGGGAGATTGGGATTGACATATATACACTAATACGTATAAAACAGATAACTAATAAGAACCTGCTAGCTGCATGTAAAAGAATGAAATTAGAACATGCCCTAACACCATACACAAAAATAAACTCCAAACGGATTAAAGACCTAAATGTAAGGCCAGGCACTATAAAACTCTTAGAGGAAAACATAGACAGAACACTCTATGACATAAATCACAGCAAGATCCTTTTTGACCCACCTCCTAGAGAAATGGAAATAAAAACAAAAATAAACAAATGGGACCTAATGAAACTTAAAAGCTTTTGCACAGCAAAGGAAACCATAAACAAGATGAAAAGACAACCCTCAGAATGGGAGAAAATATTTGCAAACAAAGCAACTGACAAAGGATTAATCTCCAATATATACAAGCAGCCCATGCAGCTCCATATTTAAAAAAACCAAACAACCCAATCCAAAAATGGGCAGAAGACCTAAATAGACATTTCTCCAAAGTACATATACAGATTGCCAACAAACACATGAAAAAATGCTCAACATCACTAATCATTAGAGAAATGCAAATCAAAACTACAATGAGGTATCTATCACTTCACACCAGTCAGAATGGCCATCATCAGAAAGCTACAAACAATAAATGCTCAAGAGGGTGCGGAGAAAAGGGAACCCTCTTGCACTGGTGGTGGAAATGTAAATTGATACAGCCACTATGGAGAACAGTATGGAGGTTCCTTAAAAAACTAAAAATAGAACTACCGTATGACCCAGCAATCCCACTCCTGGGCATATACCCTGAGAAAACCATAATTCAAAAGGAGACATGTACCACAATGTTCATTGCCACCCTGTTTACAGTAGCCAGGACATGGAAGCAATCCAAGTGTCCATTGACAGATCAATTGATAAAGAAGATGTGGCACATATATACAATGGAATATTACTCAGCCATAAAAAGAAATGAAATTGAGTTATTTGTAGTGAGGTGGATGGACCTAGAGTCTGTCATACAGAGTGAAGTAAGTCAGAAAAAGAATAACAAATACCGTATGCTAACACATGTATATGGAATCTAAAAAAAAAGGTTCTGAAGAACCTAGGGGCAGGACAGGAATAAAGACGCAGACATAGAGAATAGACTTGAGAACATGGGGAGGGGGAAGGGTAAGCTGAGAAGAAGTGAGAGAGTGTCATGGACATATATACACTACCAAATGTAAAATAGATAGCTAGTGGGAAGCAGCCACATAGCACAGGGAGATCAGCTTGGTGCTTTGTGACCACCTAGAGGGGTGGGGTAGGGAGGGTGGGAGGGAGACACAAGAGCAAGGGGATATGAGGATATAGGTATATGTATATAGCTAATTCACTTTGTTATACAGCAGAAACGAACACAACAATGTATAGCAATTATACTTCAACAAAAATGTTAAAAAAATTTTTTTAAATGCTTTTGTATTTAAGTAAAGATAAAAGACACATTTTTCATTTTCACCAAGAGTTTTATTAAACAACGTATTCACCCTTTTGTTCCACTACCTTCTGCCATTTTTCAGGCAACTTCATAATTTTATCTTCCCAAAACTTTTTATCTTTTTGAGCAAAGAACTGTTCCAGGTGCCGTTTACGGTCTTCCAGGGAATTGAAATTTTTTCCATTAAGAGAATTTTGTAAAGACCAAAATAAATGGAAATCTGAAGGTGCAATGTCTGGTGAATACGGCAGGTGAATCAGAACTTCCCAGCCAAGCTGTAACAGTTTTTGCCTGGTCATCAAAGAAACATGCGGTCTTGTGTTATCCTGATGGAAGATTACGCATTTTCTGTTGACTAATTCTGGACGCTTTTCGCTGAGTGCTGCTTTCAATTGGTCTATCTGGGAGCATTACTTGTTGGAATTAATTGTTTGGTTTTCTGGAAGGAGCTCATAATAGAGGACTCCCTTCCAATCCCACCATATACACAACATCACCTTCTTTGGATGAAGACCAGCCTTTGGTGTGGTTGGTGGTGGTTCATTTCACTTGCCCCACGATCTCTTCTGTTCCACATTACTGTACAGTATCCACTTTTCATCGCCCATCAAAATTTGTTTTAAAAAGGGAACATTTTCATTACGTTTCAGTAGAGAATCACATATGGTCAAGAAGGTTTTTTCGTTTAACTTATGTGGACCCCAAACATCAAAGTGATTAACAAACCAAGCTGGTGCAAAGGATTTTCAACACTTGATTTGGATATTTTGAGTATGTCGGCTCTCTCCCACATGGTATAACATTGATTGTTCTCAATTAATGTCTCGATTTGATCGTTATCAAGTTCAACTGGTCTACCCGACCGTGGAGCATTGTCCAGCGAGAAATCTCCAGCACGAAACTTCGCATACCACTTTTGACACGTTAGATCAGTTACGGTACCTTCTCCATACACTGCACAAACCTTTTATTTGCATTTTGATTACGTTTTTACCTTTCTTGAAATAATAAAGCGTAATATGCCGAAAATGTTGCTTTTTTCTTCCATCTTCAATATTAAAATGGCTACACAAAAATTCACCAATTTTGGTAAGTCTTTTTTTAAGTGCATGCTGATATGACAGCTGTCACATGCAGTCTAACAAAATTGTTTCAAATGAAGTTAAAGACAACTAAATGCTACTAGAGCCATCTTATGGAAAAAAACAAACGAACCTTTTAGCCAACCCAATAGAAGTTAGCTTCATTACTTAAGGGCTATACCAGAAAATACCACTCAGCATTGATAACAGCATTATAATTTCAGGTCAACAATATTTTAAATGAAACCTACTTAAGAAATTTTTATTTGTAGTCTACGCCTTTCCAGTGCCATCCAAATGAGGATACAGTTTGTTTGTTTGTTTATTTATTTATTGGCTGCATTGGGTTTTTGTTGCTGCGCGCAGGCTTTCTCTAGTTTGCGGTGAATGGGAGCTACTCTTCATTGTGATGCATGTGCTTCTCATTGCGGTGGCTTCTCTTGTTGTGGAGCCTGGGCTCTAGGCATGCAGGCTTCAGTAGTTGCAGCACTCAGGCTCAGTAGTTGCGGCATACAGGCCCTAGAGCGCCTGGGCTTCAGTAGTTGTGGTGCACTGGCTCTAGGGTGTGCGGGTTTCAGTAGTTGTGTTGCATGGGCTCAGTAGTTGTGGCTTGCAGGCTCTAGAACACAGACTCAGTAGATGAGGCACGTAGGCTTAGTTGCTCTGCACCATGTGGGATCTTCCCAGACCAGGGATTCGACCCGTGTCCCCCGCACTGGCAGGTGGATTCTTAACCACTGCGCCAACCAGGGAAGTCCCAAGGATACAATTTTTAAAAGAAAGATATAAATAATTTATAAGCTAAAGGAAATGAAGCAAAGAATTTTTTTTCTATCCATAGTAGTATAAATAGGGATTTTCACTCATCCTTTGGAAATGATAGAAAATCAAGTGATAAGCATTTTACAGCTAGAGATTTTATGACTAATTTCATTCCACTGAGATGAATACATATTAGTTTTTCTCATTCAAATACACGATATTTTAGTCATTCAGTAACTGTCACACTGGCCTGTGGGGCATTTTTTTTCTAACATATTCAGAGGTTAGATTCAGACTTCCCCAACTTAAAAATGTTGTTTTACATTTAAATTAATAAATGTAGGCAAAAACAAAAGGGAATAACCTAGGCAAGTAAAGATCAATATTTTTGATTTATTATTTTGTATATTAGTTTCCAAATTAGAAGCAAGGCAGAGTTCCACAGTGTCACTGTAGGACTCAGAAAGTTCCCTCCACTACTAATTAAGCTGACAAACAAGAGAATCATTAAATTAGTTAAAATTATAAAACCACATGGATTAGTAACTTTTCTCTAAATATTTTATGACTCTAACAGCCATCAGGACTAATTTGAAAGAGTATATGTTTAATGTCAGCTTCATTGTCCTTAAACCTTTAGTTCATATTTAGCACTACATGTTAAACTGGAAATTAAGTTTCTATATGATCTGAAGAACTTCAGCTTTAAAAGGAAGTAAAAGAAGTTACAGTAAATTCTTAGATTTTTATGGCTTGGTTTTGTTAATTAAAAGCTCTATTCTCATAATCTCCGATAATTTCACGTTTCAATATAATGCCCCTTGTTCACTAAAAGAAGTTATTTTAGGAGGCGGAGTCAAGATGGTGGTGTGGGAAGACATGGAGTTAGTGTCTCCCCACAACTAGGGTGCCTGCTGGCTGCTGGTCGGGGACTCTGATGCCCAAGGAGACGGGAGGAGCCCCAAAGTGAACTGGTAGGATGTAGGGGGACTGAGGGGGTGGAGGAGTGGAGGCCAGACAGGATTGGCGCCCCTGAGGCTGGGGAAATCAGGAGAGGCAGGCGGGGGTGGGGGGGGACGGATTCTCCAGGAAGAGCAGGAGAGGAGTGGAGGGTGATCACCTGGCCCACTTGGGCCGGGGAGCCTGCTGAGCTCCCAAGCCAGTACCCCCCCTCCAAAGCCCCGTCCAGGCTGCATGGGTCCTGGAGGCATAGGAGGGAGGCTGGGGAGATCAGGAGAGGCAGGTGGGAGGGGCCCTCCGGGAGGAGGAGAAGAGGAGCAGAGGGCGATTGCCCCGCCCACTCAGGCTCGGGGAGCCTGCTGAGCTCCCAGGCCGATCCCCTGCTCTCCAAAGTCCCCTCCATGTCACAAGGGTCCTTGGGGTCATAGGAAGGAGGCCAAGGGGAGAACAGGTGAGGCAGGAGGGAGGGGGCCTCCCAGACTGGAGGAGCAGGAGAGGAGAGGAGGGTGTTTGCCCTGCCCACTCGAGCCCAGGAAGCCTGCTCTGCTCCCAGGTGAGGTCCCCTGCCCTCTAAGACCAGGGGTTGGGGGCACGCCTGGGCCCCTTCTCTTCCTTCAGCCTAAGCCACAGCCCCCAAGGCCTTTTCCAGCCCTGTGGGTCCTGAGCATTGGCCCCGCCCACTGCCCAAACCTTGCCCTTGCTTACGCTCCGCCCTCCACAGCCAAGGCCCCCCCCCTCCATTTTTCTTTTCCATCCTCCTCGTTTTTACTATTGTGGTACTGAGGTACCTTCTGGTTGTTGATTTATCTATATTTTTATTTTTATATTCTTCCTAACATATCTGTTACTTTCCTAGTCTAATTTTATTTTTTACTTCGATATTGTTCTTTTTTTTTTTTTTTTCTTTCTTCTGCCCCATGTGACTTGCAGAATCTTGCTTCACGACCCCGGGGTTGGGCCGAAGCTCCTGCGGTGGGAGCTCCAAGTTCAAACCACTGAACTAACAGAGAACCTCAGACCCCAGGGAATATTCATCGGAGTGAGGTCTCACGGAGTTCCTCATCTCAGCACCAAGACCCAGCTCTACCCAATAGCCTACACACTCCAGTGTTGGAAGCCTCAGGCCAAACAACCAGTAAGACAGGAACACAATCCCACTCATTAAAAGAAAAAAAAAAATGAGACTGCAAAAAAATATGTCACAGATGAAGGAGCAAGGTAAAAATCTACAGGACAAATAAATGAAGAGGAAATAGGCAATCTACCTGAAAAAGAATTCAGAGTAATGACAGTAAAGATAATCCAGAATCTCAGAAATAGAATGGAGGCACGGATTGAGAAAATACAAGAAATGTTTAACAAAGATCTAGAAGAACTAAAGAACAACAAAACAGAGATGAAAAACACAATAACTGAAATGAAGAATACACTAGAAGGAATCAATAACAGAATAACTGAGGCAGAAGAACGAATAAGTGAGCTGGAAGACAAAATGGTAGAAATAACTGCCAAGGAGCAGAATAAAGAAAAAAGCATGAAAAGAATTGAAGACACTCTCAGAGACCTCTGGGACAACAACTAAATGCACCAACATTCGAATTATAGGGGTCCCAAAAGAAGAAGACAAAAAGAAAGGGTCTGAGAAAATATTTGAAGAGATTATAGTTGAAAACTTCCCTAACATGGGAAAGGAAATAGTCACCCAAGTCCAGGAAGCACAGAGAGTCCCATACAGATTAACCCCTAGGAAAAACAAACCAAGACACATATTAATCAAACTAACAAAAATTAAATTCAAAGAAAAAATATTAAAAGCAGCAAGGGAAAAACAAAAAAATAACATACAAAGGAATCCCCAAAAGGTTATCAGCTGATTTTTCAGTGGAAACACTGCAGGCCAGAAGGGAGTGGCAGGATATACTTGAAGTGATAAAAGAGAAAAACCTACAACCAAGATTACTCTACCCAGCAAGGATCTCATTCAGATTTGATGGAGAAGTCAAAAGCTTTTCAGACAAGCAAAAGCTAAGAGAATGCAGCACCACCAAACCAGTTTTACAATAAATGCTAAAGAAACTTCTGTAAGTGGGAAACACAAGAAGAAAATGAGCCACAAAAACAAACCCAAAACAATTAAGAAAATGACAATAGGAACATACATATCAATAATAACCTTGAATGTAAATGGATTAAATGCCCCAACCAAAAGACACAGACTGGCTGAATGGATACAAAAACAAGACCCATATATATGCTACTACAAGAGACCCACTTCAGACCCAGGGACACATACAGACTGAAAGTGAAAGGATAGAAAAAGATATTCCATCCAAATGGAAGTTAAAAGAAAGCTGGAGTAGCAATACTTGTATCAGATAAAATAGGCTTTAAAATAAAGACAATTACAAGAGATAAGGAGGAACACTACATAATGATCAAAGGATCAATCCAAGAAGAAGATAAAACAATTATAAATGTTTATGCACTGAACATAGGAGCACCTCAGTACATAAGGCAAATGCTGACAACCATGAAAGGAGAAATCGACAGTAACACAATAAGAGTAGGGGACTTTAACACCCCACTTACACCAATGGACAGATCATCCAAACTGGAAATAAATAGGGAAACACAAGCTTTAAATGACACAATAGACCAGATAGATCTAATTGATATTTATAGAACATTCCACCCAAAAGTGGCAGAATACACTTTCTTCTCAAGTGCACATGGAACATTCTCCAGGATAGATCACATCTTGGGTCACAAATCAAGCCTCTAAAAATTTACGAAAATTGAAATAGTATCAAGCATCATTTCTGACCACAGTGCTATGAGATTGGAAATCAATTACAGGGAAAAAAACTGTAAAAAACACAAATACATGGAGGCTAACCAGTGCACTACTAAATAACCAAGAGGTCACTGAAGAAATCAAAGAAGAAATTTTAAAAATACATAGAAACAAATGACAATAAAAATACAATAACCCAGGGCTTCCCTGTTGGTGCAGTGCTTAAGAATCCACCTGCCAATGCAGGGGACACGGGTTCAAGCCCTGGTCTGGGAGTTCCCACATGCCGCAGAGCAACGAAGCCCGTGTGCCACAACTACTGAACCTGCACTCTAGAGCCCGTGAGCCACAACTACGGAAGCCCGCGTGCCTAGAGCCCATGCTCCGCAACAAGAAAAGCCACCACAATGAGAAGCCCGTGCACCGCAATGAAGAGTAGTCCCCGCTCGCCTCAACTAGAGAAAGCCTGCACGCAGCAGCAAAGACCCAATGCAGCCAAAAATAAATAAAATAAATAAATAAATAAATAAATTTAAAGGGGGAAAAAAATCCACAATGACCCAAAACCTATGGGATGCAGCAAAAGCAGTTCTAAGAGGGGAGTTTATAGCAATACAGTCTCATCTCAAGAAAAATCTCAAATAAACAATCTAACCCTACACTTAAAACAACTAGAGAAAGAAGAACAAAGAAAACCCAAAGTCAGTAGAAGGAAAGAAATCTTAAAGATCAGAGCAGAAATAAATGAAATAGAAACAAAGAAAACAGCAAAGTTCAATAAAACTAAAAGCTGGTTCTTTGACAAGATAAACAAAATTGATAAACCCTTAGCCAGACTCATCAAGAAAAAGAGGGAGAGGATTCAAATCAATAAAATCAGAAATGAAAAAGGAGAAATCACAACTCACACTGCAGAAATACAAAGGATTATAAGAGACTGCTACAGACAACTATATGCCAATGAAATGGACAACCATGAAGAAATGTACAAATTCTTGAAAAGGTACAATTTTCCAAGACTGAACTAGGAAGAATTAGAAAATATAAACAGACCTATCACAAGTAATGAAATTGAAACTGTAATTAAAAATCTTCCATCAAACAAAAGTCCAGGACCAGATGGCTTCACAGGTGAATTCTGTCAAACATTTAGAGAAGAGCTAACACCCATCCTTCTCAAACTCTTGCAAAATATTGCAGAGGAAGGAACACTCCCAAACTCATTCTATGAGGCCACCATCACCCTCATACCAAAACCAGACAAAGATACTACAAGAAAAGAAAATTACAGACCAACATCACTAGTTTGGGAAGTCCTAGCCACGACAGTCAGAGTTTGGGAAGTCCTAGCCACGGCAATCAGAGAAGAAAAAGAAATAAAAGGAATACAAATTGGAAAAGAAGAAATAAAACTGTCACTGGGGGCTTCCCTGGTGGCACAGTGGTTGAGAGTCTGCCTGCCAATGCAGGGGACATGGGTTCGAGCCCTGGTCTGGGAAGATCCCACATGCTGCGGAGCAGCTGGGCCTGTGAGCCACAATTACTGAGCCTGCGTGTCTGGAGCCTGTGCTCTGCAACAAGAGAGGCCGCGACAGTGAGAGGCCCATGCACCGCAATGAGGAGTGGCCCCTGCGTGCTGCAACTGGAGAAAGCCCTTGCACAGAAACGAAGACCCAACACAGCCAAAATAAATAAATAAATAAATAAATAAATAAATAAATAAATAAATAAATAAAACAAAAATTGGAAGGCCATATTTAAAAAAAAAAAAAACTGTCACTGTTTGCAGATGACATGATACTATACACAGAGAATCCTAAAGATGCCACCAGAAAACTACTAGACCTAATCAATGAATTTGGTAAAGTTGCAGGATACAAAATTAATGCACAGAAATCTCTTGCATCCCTATACACTAATGATGAAAAATCTGAAAGAGAAATTGAGGAAACACTCCCATTTACCAATGCAACAAAAAGAATAAAATACCTAGGAATAAATCTACCTAAGGAGGTAAAAGACTTGTACTCAGAAAACTATAAGACACTGATGAAAGAAATCAAAGATGACACAAACAGATGGAGAGATATACCATGTTCTTGGATTGGAAGAATCAATATTGTAAAAATGACTATACTACCCAAAGCAATCTACAGATTCAATGCAATGCCTTTCAAACTACCAATGGCATTCTTCACAGAATTAGAATTAGAATTAGAAAAAAAAATTACAATTCATATGGAAATACAAAAGACCCCGAATAGCCAAAGCAATCTTGAGAAAGAAAAATGGAGTTGGAGGAATCAGACTCCCCAACCTCAAACTATACCACAAAGCTACAGTAATCAAGACAGTATGTTACTGGCACAAAAACAGAAATATAGATCAATGGTACAGGATAGATTTCCCAGAGATAAACCCACACACATATGGGCACCTAATTTATGACAAAGGAGGCAAGAACATACAATGGAGAAAAGACAGCCTCTTCAATAAGTGGTGCTGGGAAAACTGGACAGCTGCATGTAAAATAATGAAATTAGAACACTACCTAACACCATAGACACAAATAAACCACAAATGGATTAAAGGCTTAAAGGTAAGACCAGACACTATAAAACTCTTAGAGGAAAACATAGGAAGAACACTCTTTGATATAAATTACAGCAAGATCTTTTTTGACACACCTCCTAGAGTAACAGAAATAAAAACAAAAATAAACAAATGTGACTTCATTAAACTTAAAAGCCTTTGCACAGCAAAGGAAACCATAAACAAGACAAAAAGACAGCCCTCAGAATGGGAGAAAATATTTGCAAATGAAACAACAGACAAAGGATTAATCTCCAAAATATACAAACAGCTCATGGAGCTCAATATCAAAAAAACAAACCATACAGTTAAAAAATGGGAGGAAGACCAAAATAGACATTTCACCAAGGAAGACATACAGATGGCCTAGAGGCACATGAAAAGATGCTCAACATAACTAATTATTAGAGAAATGCAAATCAAAACTGCAATGAGATATCACCTCACGCCAGTCAGAGTGACCATTATCAAAAAATCTAGAAACAATAAATGCTGGAAAGGGTGTGGTGAAAAGGGAACCTTCCTACACTGTTGGTGGGAATGTAAATTGATACAAACACTATGGAAAACAGTATGGAGTTTCCTTAAAAAACTAAGAATAGAGCTACCGTATGACCCAGCAATCCCACTACTGGGCATATACCCTGAGAAAACCATAATTCAAAAAGAGTCATGTATCACAATGTTCATTGCAGCACTGTTTACAATAGCCAGGACATGGAAGCAACCTAAGTGTCCATCGATAGAGGAATGGATAAAGAAGATGTGGCACATATACACAATGGAATATTACTCAACCATTTTAAAAAAATGTAATTGAGTTATTGGTAGTGAGGTGGATGGACCTAGAGTCTGTCATACAGAGTGAAGTAAGTCAGAAAGAGAAAAATAAATACCGTATGCTAACACATACTTATGGAATCTAAAAAAAAAAAAGAATGGTACTGATAAACCTAGTTACAGAGCAGGAATAAAGAGATAGACGTAGAATATGGACTTCAGGACATGGGGAATGAGGGTGAAGCTGGCGCGAAGTGAGAGTAGCATCGACATATATACACTACTGAGTGTAAAATAGTTGGCTGGTGGGAAGCAGCAGCATACCACAGAGAGATCGGCTTGGTGCTTTGTGATGACCTAGAGGGGTGGGATAGGGAGGATGGGAGGGAGGCTCAAGATGGAGGGGATATGGGGACATGTGTATGCGTATGGCTGATTCGCTTTGTTGTGCAACAGAAACTAACACAGTATTGTGAAGCAATTATACTCCAATAAAGATCTGTTGAAAGAAAAAGAAAGAAACTAAAATCTCACATGTACATATTACCAGCTGAAAAATAAATGAGCACTTATTTAAAAAAAAAACAAAAAACAAAAAAAAAGAAGTTATTTTACAATTTCCAGGCTCAAAGATTTAGTAATGCCCCGCTTTGGTGCCCAGGATCATTTGTTCATGGGAATAAGCTCTCTTTTTAAATATAATCACTGTGTCTGCCTATTTAATTAATCTTTTTTTGTTGAGTTTTAAGACATGGGGGTACACAATCAGTATCCATTAATCCTATCTACTCACTTTCTTGTATGTGTCAACAACATATGGAGCACTGAGAGGATGCAGGTGGTAATTGTAACTCTTTAAAAAATGTTACCAACACAGATAATTCAGTAAATTGTGGTTTTCACCCAACAATATAAATAAGTGAAACATTTATTCAAAGTATTTTAGTCACTGTGACTCACTGGGGAATCAGGCCATTTATGAATTACTGTTACCAAATGTGACACTCTTGGAGAAGGCTGGAAAATTTTCCATGATGCCAAGACAAATGATTCAAAAAGGTGGTATTTAATTTTACGTATAATTGACATTTTTATCCCTAACCTACTCCAATGCAATATTTGCACTCTATGTTAAATGTAACTCTAATATCCTCTTTACTCGGTGGAATTGGCATTCTCACATGAATTAAAAGTGCCAGATTCTGAATAGCTCTCATTGAATGTTGACATCACAGGTGTCATTTACAAGAGTGAACAAGTCTCAAAATAGCAAAGCATTTTCCGTTTTTACTTGTACTGTAAGATGTTTTAAAACTTTTCATAAGAAAGAGGGTCCCGAGTGACAGAGTTTTATCTCTTTCTGCATTTGGTGTAGAAGTGTTATTTTCTTTCTGATGTTAATAAGTTCTGACTAATTTTCTTTCTGATGTTCGGTGTCCTTAGGTGGACCTTTTACCTACCAGGCTCAGGCATGGACTTAGGCAGATCCCAAATGACCATCACAACCTGAGCTCCCAAAGTGGCAAGGCCTGTCTCCATCCTATCTTTGTTTCCCCTCCTCTCCTTCTGCTATGTTCCTTTCCACTCTCTTTGTAACCTGTGATTTATTCACTTGCCTCATGTACCTTAATCATTTTCAAAGTAGCTAGATTAGTTTACTATGTCTGCCATAACAAAGTGCCACAGACTGGGTGGCTTAAACAACATAACTTTATTTCCTCACATTTCTGGAGGCTAGAAGTCTGAGATGAAGGTGTCGGCAGTCTTGGTTTCTTCTGAGGCTTTCGTTCCTTGGTTGGTAGATGGCTGTCTTCTCCCTGTTTTCACATAGTCTTTCTTCTGTGTGTGTTTGTGTCCTCATCTCCTCTTCTTATAAGAATGCCAGTCATATTGGATTAGGATCCACCCTAACAACCCCAGGTTAATTTAATCACCAGTTTAAAGATCCTTCTTCAAATACAGTCACATTCTGAGACAATTGGGGCACATATGAATGTGGGGGGGGGGGGGGACACAGTCCTGCCCATAACAGTAGCCCAAGATGGATGTCGTAATACTTGTCAGTTAGAGGCAGGATTCAATTCTTCACATCCTATTGACCTCCTTGGGTGATCAGAGGAAATATGGTGGGAGGAAGGTAATCCAGCATCAGAGGCATGCCCCAAGACTTAGGCCTTCCATTCAGCCACGTTCTTGTCATGACGCCTCTATAAGGGCAACAAAATAAGATTTGCTGGTGCAGTTATGTACCAACACTGTGCTAGGCATTTTACATACATTTATCTAACTGAATCCTTAAAATAGTCCTAAAAGTTAGGAGCTGCCAGTATTCTCATTTGGGAGCTGAGGAAACCAAGGTTTGGCGATACTAAATGATTTGCTCAAGATCCCACAGCAAGTAAACAAAAATGCTGGGATTCAAATCCAGATCTACATCTGACTCCAACAGTGATGATTTTTCCATAGCACCTGTTTGCTTCTCTCTGTAGAAAACAAATGTGTTGACTGATCACTTGTTATAGGTAATCCCCAAATTACCCTATTCTGAAGATCTAGTTTTTCACTTTGTGTTCCTCTTGGCCAAGTCAAGACAAGATCAGTAAACTTTTTTCAGGAAAAAAAAAATTTTTTTTTCTTTTTTTACTAACTCCGGGTGGAACTCTGTATGGTTAGAATATTCACTGCAATGATTCCCAGAAAAGAAACACTATTAATATATTCTTTTTAATCATTTTAAAGTATTTTGATTATCTATATTGCTGTGTTATAAACTACCCCAAAACTTAGTGGCTTGAAAAAAATAATCATTTTCTCTCTCACACTTCTGTGGTTTACTGGGTTCTGTTGGGTGGTTTATTTGTTCTCTGTGATGCTGGCTGGGACTGCAGTCACCTAGGGGTTCAAATGGGCTAGAATGTTCAAGAAAGCTCCTTCACATCTCTGACATTTTGGAGGAGAACCACAAGAGAGCTTAGGTCAGACAGCTGAGCGTCCCTTTCTCTCCATGTCAGCTCAGAGCTGCTTCTTCACATGTTCATCTCTCCAGCAGAGACTCCTTACGTGGCAGCTTAGGGCTGCCAAAAGCAGAAGCTGCTAGGCCTTCTTAAATCTTAGGTCAAGAACTGGCATAACATCCCTTCCATCACATTCTCTTGGTTAAAGTGAATCCCAGGCCCATATTCAGTGTAGGGGGGATACCCAAGGCCACGAACCCTGGACAATGTGACTCATAAAGATCATCCTTAGAGACTAGCTGCCCAAAAGTGTGCTAAAGAAGAGAAATGGGGGAAAGAAGGCACTAACTGCATATTAAATATTGAATGATTTAGCAATACAGAACTAAATGGAGAAATAGTTTTGAAACACTTAAGCCTTTTTTCCAAAAGCAAGGAGTGTTTTTTGGATTATAGTATATCAGTGAAAAGAACTTATACAAAGGCAGCATATTTAATCTTTGTAGAAAACAAGTAAGACCTCTTCCTTAGATCACTGCTGTGATGAGAACCTGTAAAACCTTGAGTATCAATTAAGAAATATAACATCAGTTTCACTACTACCAAATTCTCAGTCCTTGCTCTCTCTAAGCTACAGTTGTTATGGCTTTATGCAGTGACCAAAGTTGGAGTGGGTTTTTGGCTCCTTCTCTGAGTTAGAAATTTTTCTTGAAGAAAGGAAAGAAGGAAAAAAAGGAGGGAGGGAGGAAGTCACATGAAAAAACAAAACAAAAACCTTGCACAATTCACCAGTAACAAGGTGAATTTGTATTCTGTTTGGGTTCAATTAAGCATTTGTTAAGTACCAAGAAGTGTTAAATGATAAAATGTACATTATATCATTTACTCAAGTATAATCAATAATCCCTACCCTAAAAAATTAGCTTTCATGGGTTTTAAAATTATTTTTAACTAGATTTTTTGGTAAGAAATATGAATGCATCCCACATGGCAGATACAATTTGTAACAAAATATCTGCTCTTGTGTATGATCAGTATGATTTTGCTATTTATGAATATACTCATGGAAAATGATGTCTGTTGCCAGCTAGAGATATGTGTCCTATTTAGACATAGCATGCTTTAGATGAGGGTCAGCAAACTATGGCCCACTAGCCAAATCTGGCCCTCTGCCTGGTTTTTTAAATAAAGTTTTATTAGAACACAACCACACTTTATTTACATAATGTCTATGACTGCTCTGCAGCTACATCAGCAAAACTGAGTAGTTGCGCCAGAGATTGTATGGCCCACAATGCCTAAAATATTTACTACTCTGTCCCTTTACAGAAGAAGTTTGGTGACCCCTGATTTAGATGATTAGTTTGACCTTTATCAGTTTTTTTTTTAAGTTCCACAAGGGTTTTTCCTTGTTTTTTGTTGGTTGGTTGGTTGATGGCTTAAAGTAGAGATTCTAAGGTCACAAAGTGGAAAGTGGGATGGGAGGAAGAGGGTACAGGAAGAGCATTTGGGCAGAGGAAATTGCATGCCTAGAGTCCCAGATATATGCCAGAAGATGGAGTATCCAGGTAATTATTTGAAATGAGTGTGGCTAGAGTTTAAAATCTGAAGGGAAAAGTGGTTATAGTAGAATTTGGAATAGTAGACTAGGTCCAGGTTGTGATGGGTTGTGTTTTGTTTTTTAAATAAGGAGCAATGGAAGAACACTCTAGTGGCAGTAGAGAGAATGGGTTGGAGGAAGATCAAAAGTAGAATAGCTAGAAAACTGGGACCTCCTACCTCTAAATGAATTTTGTCATAAGCATCT
Source organism: Balaenoptera acutorostrata (assembly GCF_949987535.1). NCBI lineage: Eukaryota > Metazoa > Chordata > Mammalia > Artiodactyla > Balaenopteridae > Balaenoptera > Balaenoptera acutorostrata. Next base: position 130,001,704 of record NC_080064.1, on the reverse strand, counting down.
CTAGTTTTACATGTTCAAAATGTATTCTAACTAGAAATGTTAAACATCAGCATTTTCTGCTATTATTCATCTTTAGAAGATGGAAAGTGCGTAAGAAAGAGAAAGCAATATAATTGAGAGGATTGTACAAAATTCTTTTGGGACTCAGTGCTTAATTTCTGTGATTCTGATTTTCCAAGCAATTCAATTAATTTTTAGTTGGCCTAACCATAAAAACTAGTATCGCAAAAGTTCCCTCAAATTTACTGTTGTTATGACTGAGTCAAAGAGCAGTGGTGATCAGAAGCTGCTTGGAAAGGGCCTCTGAAAAATCTTCTCAGGAAATATCATAGGCAGTTTTGGAGTGGTTTGCTTTTGGTTTTGTTTTGGTTTTTCCTAAATCAACCCAAGTGTATCCCGCTGAAGGTAGATCATTTCCACTTGGGTTAGGGGAGTTATGGGTCCCAGGGAGTAGGCATGGTGCCTGCACTAAAGAAAACAACCACTGAAGTTGGCACTAAATTGCTCCTTTGGTATGATTTCATCTGAAAGGGTAGGGATTTAGTAAATCAATGAAGATCTCATCCCAGACTCTTACAAGGTGAGGATGACGTCTGGCTAAAATGCTTAGGCTGAGGAAGTGTAAGGGAGTTGACAGACACAGGGCAGGTAGTTCTAAATCCTCACATAGGGAAGATTTTCTTCTGGAAAATCTATTTGATCTAACTTTACTCTTTTTAAGCATGGATTCTGTATGTTTTAGGAATCTTTATTGGAGATGCCTAGATTAGAGGTGTGTGTATTTGGCATAAAGGAGAATAGCATCCGTGACCCCAGAATCTCAATTGAGCTACTTGCTGTTTTACTTCACTTAGTAGGGTAATAGAAATCACAACACAAACAGTTAAAATTAGATTGCCAGGGCTTCCCTGGTGGCGCAGTGGTTAAGAATCCACCTGCCAATTCAGGAGACATGGGTTCGAGCCTTGGTCCAGGAAGATCCCACATGCCACGGAGCAACTAAGCCCGTGCGCCACAACTACTGAGCCCGCGTGCCACAACTACTGAAGCCCGTGCGCCTAGAACCCATACTCCACAACAAAAGAAGCCTGCACGATGAGAAGCCCGCGCACCGCAACGAAGAGTAGCCCCTGCCCGCTGCAACCAGAGAAAAGCCTGCGCATGGCAATGAAGACCCAATGCAGCCAAAAATTAATTAATTAATTTAAAAAAAAATTAGATTGCCAGGGCTCAAATCCTAACTCTGCTTCTTAGCTAGCTATGGGGCCTAAACCTCAGTTTCCTGAACTGTCATACAGAGATAACCGTCATAGATCAATAAGTATTAAATGAGATAATGCAAAGCATTTAGAACAATGCTGTTCTTATCATCATAATTATTGTAGTTATTACTGTTATTTATATCCATTAAGAATTTGGCTGCTAGGAACAGAAAGTGCCAAAAATAGAACAAATTAGAGGTTTTCTTACTGTGAAACAAGAAGTGAGGAGGCAGGCCATGATAGGCTTTGGTTTAGCTGCTCAATAATTCAGGCCCAAGATCTCTGCAGTAATCTTGGCCTTTCCCTTGTGATTGCCCCTTAGTTCCAAGGTGGCTACTCTGTCTCTAGCATCATGTGCTCATTCCAGGCAGAAAGAACTGAAGGGCAGAGGGCAACAGGATACTACCAGCTGAGTGTACCTGCTTTTAAGGAGCTTTCCTATAAGCACTACCCAACAACTTTTGCGTATGTGACATTAGTCAGAAATGTCCTTTCTTTGTCCCTAGGCATCAGGAAAGGAAGAATGACTGGAGCTAAAAGCATGCTGGTTTTAGGGGGCTGTAACGTTGGGCTTTATGAAAGCCAAGCCAAGAAGGTTTGACGTAATACAGTGGGAAACAGGGAGCCAGCGGAGGTTTTGAGCTGGGGAAGGTGTGTGAGGTTCAGCGGTTGCTTTGGGCAATGACAGTGGTGGTAGCTGGAGCACAGGTGGAGATGGGAGCCTCCCTGTCTTCTTAGAATTAGCTGGCAACTCATCTCTTTCTTCTCGTGTAGCTGTCTCCCAGGCTGTTATCTCCCAACCAGGAGCACGGGCCATCTCAGCTCAGGGCCATTGTCTCAATTCATCTTTCCCAGGAACTGTGCAACAAGCTCTTTAAATACATAATAAGAAGCTTGAAATTTCACTGGAATATATTTAGCCCAGAATAACTTTTTTGGTAGTAATAGTGAGGAAAGTTTTATAGAAAAATATGGCAATTGCCTTTTATAACATTGTTATCAAAGATTAAAAATATTCCTTCCACATCTCCAATTTGCCCTTCAAAAGATATTATTAACATACGATTCTAGCCATTTTGACCCTTTAAATCTTTGGATGTAAGGAGGTCTTTTTTTCTTTAATCTTAAATTATCTCAACATTTGCCCTCTCCAATTCTTTCTGGATTTAGTGGAAAAGTCCATCCCAACTGTTCCCCTAATTAGCTAATTATATATTCTGATTCTATATTCTATCTGCTTTGATCTGATTTAAGAGCTTTTTAAACTTTTCTAACATGTCTTTATAAAAGTGATGCCATATCTTCTAAATAACTTTAGTTGCTATTTTCTAATTTAATCATTTTCCTCTTGGAGCTTTTCAAACTGAAATGTGTGTGAAGTATAGCAACAAGAACTTCCCAAGAAACAAACACCTGTGGGTATTTTGGTTTTGTTTTTTTAAGGGCACTGTACTTCCTTGGTTTTTAATTTCCAGTATCCTTTATGAGGTCAGTCTGCAAAGATGGCCTCCCAGACAGCATTTGCCCCTTGGGCCCGAGTCTTTAGGGGACCATCAGGACACACTCCAAGATCCCTTTCCCGAGTCACCGTTTATCGTTATAGAACTCACTCTGTGAGGCTACTTTGATTTCTTTCTCATGAATACCCAAGATGAGCCAGTTGAAGTTCAGTCTCCTTTTTTTGCCCATGTTCCCCATTTCATCGTGTGAGGCCTTACCCATCTCTTGGGCATATTATTCATGTTGAGAGCCTCCAGTGTACTAGGAAAAGCCAAGTTCACTGGGAGATTTCATTCTTTCCTTCAGATCACTTATGACAGTCTCAGATGGGCTTGGTTCCAGCCCCGATTTCTAGGGCACCTACTTTTACCAACTATCTAGGGCAGTGGTTTGCAACCCCCGTGAACATCAGAAGTATCTGTGGAGCTATTTGAAGTGCGTATATCCTGGACCTTCCCAAGACCTAATGAATCATACTCTCTGGGAATGGGGTCCAAGCATCCATTTGTTGTTTTTTAGAGATCTAAAGGGTGATTCTGATCTACAGCCAGATGGAGAATCACTCCTTCTCCAGCTGATCATCATATTTACATTTCCTTTTCTTACTTGAAGGCATTTTTTAAGTTTTAAGGACAGAATATGTTCCCTTTCAAAACCTTTTTTTCTGTACGGGGGTCAGCAAAAATGAATTTCGAACGTGAAATGACAAGTTCACCTGAGTTTTCTCCCCTTCTTGACTGATATTCCCAGGTGAGCCTCTTAGCTTCACTGTAAACTGACTTGTAGCAAAGCCCATCCTGAGCTGCAGATTTATAAATCCACTCATCAACGTATATACACACTCATCCCAATGAGGTAGATCTTACTGTTCTCAATTTTTAGATTTAGGAATGAAACAGGAGGGAAGGGGGCAGGGCACAACCTTTAGAAGAATGACATAGCCCAAGGAAACGACATAAACTGATTAGAACCAAATAGGTCCAAGATGGCAGATGAGTCAGTGACTTCCACTAGACCTTGACCCTCAGTATACTCTCATTGTAACACATCAGCAGATCCAAGGCTGACCATTAAGGTCAAAAAGTGGGTGGTGGCCCAATTTCTGGAAATCCCCACCCCTTCCCCAAAATAGCTGGAACACTCCTCCCACTCATTAGCCTATGAAATTACCCACCCCTCTAAAAACTGACAACCCCATACCCTGGTGCCTTTCTTACCTTCTGAGATGGCCCACACTCTGTCTGTGGAGTGTATTTCTCTCTAAATGAATCCACTTCTTACCTATCACTTTGCCTCTCACTGAATTCTTTCTGTGACAAGACATCAAGAACCTGAGCTTCATTAAGTCCTGAGACCAGGTGTGTGATCTCAGTTAAAAGACTGTGGGTTCAAGTCCCAATCTGAGGTCCACAGTTTCAGGAACAGCGTGAGAGAGTTTACATGACTTGCCTAACAGCACGAGGAAATAGTGACTAGAATCAAAGTTCTTCCAAGTCCAAATTCAGTACTCTTTCACTATACTAGGCTTTTTTTTCTACTGATTAATATTTTTATCATTTTATTTTGAAATAATTTTAGACTTATTTTTAAAAATTGCAAAAAAATAATAATTCAAGGAACTTCTCTAAACCCTTTACCCACATTCCCCAAATGTTAACATTTTACCATGTTAATCATTCTGTCTCTTTTCTCTCCTTGTGTACGTGTGCATTAATTTATTTATTACATATATGTATATACGTATATGTATTTAACAGTAAATTACAGTTATGATTCCCTTTTATCTCTCAATACTTCAGTGTATATTTCCTAAAACACAGATATTCTCTTCCTTCCCCACAGAATAATGATTAGAAATCAGGAAATTAATACAGCACTATACTATGTACAGACATTCAAATCTTACCAGTTTCACTCACAGATGTCTTTTGTAGCACAAGAAAAAAAAGTTTCTGCTCTAGGATCCATTCAGGGATTACATGTTGTGTTTGGTTCTGTGTCTCTTTACTGTCTTTGTTTGCAAAGGTCCTCAGCCTGCCTTTGTCATTCATGGCCTGGTTAATTATGTAGGCTGTCCCCTAATAAGCCGGAATTGCCCTGGCAGTTTTGGCTCTCAGAGCAAGATGGAATTGCTCAGAAACCCATGGGTTCACTGACATACAGCAGGACAGACCACAGCATTGTGAGGATATGGGAGAACCGATGATAATGATTTTGTAATATTTACTAGATGCTGGGCACTGTTTTAAATGCTTTCCATATATTAACTCATTTAATCTTTACAACAACCTTATGTAATCGGTATTATTATATTAGAGATGTGCAATATGAGAAACCAAGAAGTTATGACTTCCTCAAGGTCAGCCAGCCAGGAAATGGCAAGGCCAGGAGTCAAACCCATCCCCACCGAAGCCAGGCTCCATCTTTACCTTGAGCTCTTAACCAGCGTGAGCAAAGCCTGAGGCGCTAAACTGAATCACGTGTCCTCAGCAAGCTGCTAGCTCTAACAACCTCAGTCTCATCAACTGAAAAATGGGACTAATACATCTGTTTCAGTTGTAAGGATTACACAAGATAATTTATGAAAGCTTTTGATATGTAACAAGGACTCCACTTTTGAAGAGTAAGTAAAATTTTAAATGTAAACATTGCAAAATTATCCGTGGCTCTCATATGGTGACCCTCAGAGAGTACTTTTTTTTTTTTTTAACTTTTTTTTATTGCAGTATAACAGAAATACATGCAGTTTGGGAAAAGAAAAATTGCTCATTTGTAATTTTTGTTAAATTAATGATGTAAATACTCTCTTAATGGTTAATTTTAAGCTACCAACAGTTTGACACTTGACTCACAAATTCCTGTTTAACAATTGGCCCTCATGAACTAGGGTGAACCAGCTTTAGCACACCACTACAACATGTATACAGAAAAATGTACAGATCATTAGTTTATAGCTCATTGTATATCAGCAAAGTGAACACACCTACCACCCTGGTCAGTAAATATAATTATACCTTTCTTTCTTCCTTAAAGGTGACCACTGTCACCTTTTTTAATCATTGAGGGTAGGGAGAAGGGAACAGAAGTTCCCTATTCATACTTTTAGATTTTTTGAGGGACTGGGGAGGGACTAGCTACAACAAAAACCACCTTCAGGGCAGAAGAGGCCAGATAAGAATGAGTCACAAAACACAATTTTAGAATGAATTTCTAGAAAGGACTCCTGCATCTTTAGATATATTAAAGAAAATGGTCTATATTTCCTATAAAGAGAAAGGTCAGCACCACTCTATTCTGGGCTGAGGTGTAATTTCCTTCTAGCTTTAAAAAGACAGTTGTTCTCATTAGTGGGTGGCAGCAGAAGAATCAAGAGGTCTTTATAAGAAAACTCTGAGACTATTGGGTTTACAGAATTACTGAAATGTGAAATTTTCATTTTGTCTTAAAAGACTTCAGGTATATAGCAAAGTGAATCAGTTATACATATACTTATATCCATTCTTTTTTAGATTCTTTTCCCATATAGGTTATTACAGAATATTGAGTAGAGTTCCCTGTGCTATACAGGAGGTCCTTATTAGTTATGTTTTTATTTTTTTAATTTTTTAAATTAATTTTTATTGGCGTATAGTTGATTTATAATGTTGTTAGTTTCAGGTATACAGCAAAGTGAATCAATTATACATATATCCACTCATTTTTAGATTCTTTTCCCATATGGGTAATTACAGAGTATTGAATAGAGTTCCCTGTGCTATACAGTCGGTCCTTATTAGTTATCTATTTTATATACACCTGAAACTAACACAACATTGTAAATCAACTATACTCCAATTTAAAAAAACAAAAAAGACTTCAAATATGGCCTCTGAACCCATGGAGAAGATAAACGTATATGAAGGGTAACTCTTATGACTACAGTAGGGTCAACTTTATTATTAATATTTTGTAGCCTATAAATAGATTTGAGGGGGTACCTCTGCAGCCCAAGGACTTTCTGGGCTCTGTAGCTGAGAGAATAAGCAGGAACAGATTTTTCATCTCTTTTTTTTTTTTATCAAGGTGAGGATGTTTCCTCTGAGACTTTCTGTCCGGAGAACAGAGGTCCTTTACCCACCACCTTTTTCCTCACAGCTGTTTACTTCTGAACTCCATTATCTGGAGAACTGAAAACAAGTGGTGACTTGTAGGGGGAAGACAAAGAGGGAGACAGGGAGCGTGGGAAGAGTTCAGAAAGGATTCAGGCTCACATATTAAGGCTGCTGCCGCCTCCAACCATCCCCACAGCAGAGGCCCTCTCCCCCTCACCCCTGCCCCGAGGCTTCGGCCTGCCCTCCTGGGCCTCTCTTTCTCTCCTAGCAAGTCTGCCAGCTCCCACCTTCCATAGCCAGCCTCACCGTGCACCTTCCCCAGCCCGCCACCTCTCACCATGGATCTGTTCATTGCTTATTTTACAAGCAGCCTTTTGAACCACATTTTCCACTCAGCCGATAGGAAAACCAGGCCAAAGTAGCCCTAGCACAGAGGCCCATGGCTGTAAGCAGAACTGTTACAGAATGGAAATGTAGGGCCCCTGGTTCAAGGATTTATTAAGAATTTCAAGAGAGAGACAGTGGAACACGAAACCAGGCATAGGCCCTTCTAAGCATGTGGCCCTGTGTGTCAGCACAGGTTACACGTCCATGAAGCCAGCCTTGGCTATAAGGGCCCCAAGTGAGTTGAAAGTTGTTTCCCTTCTGAATAGGCTGATGTATTTAAACATCAGTATATTATTGGAGCGCTAACAAAACTGTACCTCAATCAAATTCAGAGTGACTAGATTTTATCTGAAAATCTATCTAGTATAATGGCACAGGTACACATATTTTAGTTTGGTGCTGAACTCCACGACAGTAGGAGAGATAAATTCTGTAAATGTTCGAGCACATCTATGCTCTGATTTAAAAGGAGAAAAAAAAAAAAGAAAACTCCACAGGCATTTTTGTTGCTCAACTAACCTTAAGAACCCCTGGAAAACAGACAGCTGCGCTCCACCTCCAAAGTGTCTGATCCAGCTATCTGTGGTGGAGCCCAGGCACCAGGAGCCGTAAGCTACACTAGAGACTCTGATGCAAAGCCAGAGTTAATAAAACATGCAAGGAGAGTTCATGCTTGCTCCATATACTAGAAGTTCCTCTGGGGGAGTGGTGCACAGGGAATCACTGGCATTGAGACCCGTTTTCGTTATGCACTGTACTCAGGGCAAAGACGAGACATTCTCTGGAAGCTTTTCTCGAGTCTACACTTGAAGCAATTACAAAAAATTTACATTTATTTGAATTACATTCTTACAGAATTGGCAATAATTTATATACGGTCATCAGCAAATGCAGGGACTACTCCCTGGGAGGTCACAGTGCCACTGTGGCTTAGAGCTGGAAGATACAGATTCAAGTTCCAGCCTTGCCAACTGAGCAAGTTCCTCAGCTTACTATATAGGGAAGTCATGGACCTCTGAGTCTCAGGATCCTGCTCTGTATGGGGATAAGGGGACCAGCCTCACAGAGCTGGTGTGAAGGAGATGGTTTGTATATGAAATTAGACCGTACACTGTGAAGTAGTTAATAAATGTAAGCTGTTGTTCTTATTTAACAGTGATAAAGACAGAACAAATCCTCAAGTTAATCTTATTATTAAAGTTATCATTGCCCATTGGCATAGCAATTGTATATTCAGCTAAAATTTGCTCCTCCTTCCTCTATGTCACTTCCAACCCATCCTAAGCACTCAAATGTTAACCACTTTATGAAACATTTTGTGTTCCCACTGGCAGTTAATTATTCCCACTTATACCTTAGCACACTATAGTGATTTTATGTGACTACATGGGTTTTCCTCTTTTCAGTCTATAAGCTTTCTGAGGACCAGGTCTCACCCATCACTGAATTATCATGAATGGGATGTGCTCAATATGTTGAATGAATGATTGACAGAGGAGGGAGAGGATGAATTAAGTATAGGTGAGAGTAGTTTAGGGCATTTAAGACATTTAGAAGTGTGAAGGCAAAAATTTCATAAGAACAGGGATCTTGTCTGCCTGAACCCTTCCCTCCCCCACTTCATAGTCGGTGCTGGGCACATAGTAGGTAGCTTGGAAGAAATTTGCAAATCAAAGAAAAGGAGAAAGGCCAGCTCTAGGCACAGGTTTCCATCAGCATGGACTTCTCATGCCATGTTTCACTTTTGGTAGTACAATCCCAAAGTGTCTGTTAACCTTATTCTATTCCCTTGGCCCCCAGAGGTTCCAGTGCTGAATCATCAGCATCTCCCCAATGCCAGATCCTCACCCACTAGTCATTTTAGAACCCCTGTTCCTATGTAAAGGAATCGATCCTATATCCCATTGCTATAGGACTGTTCCGTGCTCCCCCTGTACTTGCTAATTTAGTGACCATAAATCCCTGTAACAAGTTATGGGCACTAAAGGGCCACCTTACAGAGGAATGAAATATTTGATCCCTGAAGCACTTAAACCAAAGGATCCGTCTAATCCTGAGTATATCAGGCATTGTGGATAACTGAATAGGTGGGTTTCAAATCACTCAGTGCCTCCTCCTACCTGTCCTGTATGGGGCCAGCACTAGAGGAAGAAAATGAGCATTTCCTTGGAAAAGGTAGTGCTTTACAGACTGCTTGTAAGGGTGCCGATTTTATGAAATCCCAGTTTTTTAAAGGTTTTGTGGTAAAGCAAGCTGGAGATAGTAAGTCACAGTTTTATTACAATGTGGGCCTTTTCTTAGGGTGTGGGATTCATTTGTGGCTAAAAAAATAGCTGGGTTCTGTAGTCAATAAAAATCAGTACCTTCATGAGGTACTTAATCTCTCAGAACAGACCAATGCTGACAGTCTCTGGGAGAAAAACAGAATTAAAATAGGAACCAAGATATCTGCCTTGGGTCCAATCTCTTTGTTTCACACTGGGTAGGCTATGGTTGCTGCTGATTGCAGGCTTCAGTTGGGAGAATAACAGGTTTCTCTCTCTATTTCCTGTTCATCTTTTCCAGTGCAGAGCCTAGAAGATGGCGGATAATATGTCTGGCTAATGCTAGTTTCCTCTTGAAGAAGAAAAGGACAGAGTCACATTTTCTCTGAATTTGAAACCAAGATCATTTTATTCACTTGATTACAGCTGTTCTTAAATGCTCCTTGGATAGTGTCCCTCTGTATTATGTTTCCCTCTGTCCTTAGTCATGGATTTTCGAAGTAACCCCACTTAGTTCTCCTCCATGGGCCAAACATATACTGATATTGAAGTGTTACTAATCCTTTAAAATGCCAGGAGTTTGAGCTTTCATTGGACTTTGAAAGATTTTAATAACTAGATTTTCATCTCTGATCACTGATAATGTTTTTAATTTGGAGTTGGAGGAGTTCCCTCTGGTAATAAATGCAGCTTGAGCAGACAGGGCGTGCTATTGTTCTAAAACAGAGCTCAGATCAGATTTTGCCCAAACAGGTACAGAACCGAAAACCTTGGCTTCCGTTAATGCTGTATTTTGGGGCAAAGGTTCCTAAAGTCTAGTTGGCCTTTATTACCTTCATGAGTTTTACCATATCTGAGTACCACCTGATATTGTATTTACTATTTTTCTTTAAATTCATTCACTGTGATACTTGCATAAGTTTATTTTCCATCATGGAAATATTTATTTGCCATAAGTGGGAAACTAGTATTACTTGTCCTTAATTGAAGGTAATAAATACAATGAAAAGAAAAGTTATTAAATTCTAGCTAGATACTATTGCTTGCAAAAGGTTCTGAGCCCCAGGCCTATCCCCCTTTATTTGAAAGGGTAGTAACCTGGGTTGAAGCCATACTAGCACCACATTGAAGCTCTCCTTCAGGGAATGTGATGGATTGAAAAAAAAAAAAAAAAAGAAAAGAAAGAGAATCCTTTTTCCTCTATTCACTAACTATTCCAATGCTTTTGATTCCAAGCGGTACTTAGCCAACGTGTGAGAAACACTGCCTTTGAAAAACTCATTCCTTTTATACTCTGTGTGAGGAATTCAATATTTGATTGACTGGACTTGTATGAAAACCCCTTTTCAGGATATAAGAACACCCCAAAAGTGGATGGCACTGTTCCTACACCCAAGAAATGTGTCATCTAATAATACGCGGAGAGCAAATCATGATAAATGTGTAGCAGCAAGAGTTCCAGAAATATGCAGGTACTTCATACTAGAATGTGAGCGGCAGAGGGTCACTCGTGGGTCTTTCCGGGGCAGTTAGAAGAGTACTTAGCAGACCAGGCAGCCAACGAATACCTACGGAGTCAAAGAACACTAAACACTTCCCCAGTCTCCTAGTGGAGATATAAGCACTCTCACGGGCAGGGAATAGGTTGGTACCATCTGGAAAGGCTACAGGGAAGCAAGATTTGGACAGAATCTTGAAGGAAGGAATAGGCAGAGAGCACACACATACATACACATGTGCACATGCACACGCATATATGCACATACACACAATGTCTTAGAAGGTGCAAGGTTCATATGAAAGCAGGGGGTTAAGTGTGTCTGACCGAGGTTGTGACCTGAGAACAGTCTCAGAAATACAAACGACCTTCCAATTTGAATAAATACTTCCCTCTCCTCAGACGTAAAGCCATTCCCCACTTCTTGTTCATAAACATCACATGTTTAAGTCTCAGGTACACTCTGCAGAAAGTGTCGATGTTTCAGCAAAACAAACCATCTTCTGTTAAAGGAACAATACCTTCTATTTCAGTGTACGTGGAGGTTGCTTTTTGAGAAACCCAGCTTTAGGTAGATATGTTGTCCGTTTACGGATTTTTGCCATATTTCCTCAGTTGTTAAGGAGGGCTTCTAAAATCTTTGCAGCTAAGCAGTTGTGCCATTTCTCCCAGTTCCCTTTGCTGTTTTTGGTTAAATGGAGTCATTGTTTCTCTGGTATTAATTTGCCATCACACGATTTGCTGCTCTAGAGATAGCAAAGTCTCAGGTAGTATTTTTAAAGAATAAACAAGAGAAGCAGATTGGCAGGGTAATAAACGTGGGGCAATAAGGTGGGAGCTTAAGCTGTTACTATTTCTGAACAAGTGGCGCTCTCACAGAAATGGCCATGGGCCTCTGGGTCCGTTTCTGTAAAAGGAGAGCCCAACTGAGGAGGCATGTCAGCATTTCCGGTCCCAAAGGATTTCTGGGGACCAGCCTGAAGGCAGGAAGGATTGATGTAAGCTTTGGCTGCCCAGGCTTTGTGAAAGGTTTCCATTTTCTGAAGTGTAATGGTGCCAAGATTTTAGTTTGGGTATTTCCCACGTGGGTTAAGGGAGACTAAATCTTCAGCGCCGTTATACCTGGAGAATGTTTTTCAGAAAGCTCATTTTCATCTCCTTTCACTCTAAGGCTAATTTTTAAATATACGGCTAAATATGGACTTAGGCCAAACCACAAACCAAAAAGCAAGGTGTAAACCTTCTTAATTTACTGAACCTCAAACCTCACCTTTTTTTTTTTTTTTTCGGCACACTCTAATTTTTTCAGTTATACATATATATATATATATATATATACGTTATTTTTCATATTTTTTTCCATTATGGTTTATCACAGGATATTGAATATAGTTCCTTTTACTATACAGTAGGACCTTGTCGTTCATCCATTCTATATGTAATAGTTTGCATCTGTTAATCCCAAACTCCCAATCCATCCCTCCCCCACCCTGCCACCCCTTGGCAACCACAAGTCTGTTCTCTATGTCTGTGAGTCTGTTTCTGTTTTGTAGGTAAGTTCATTTATGTCCTATTTTCGATTCTACATATGTGATATGATATTTGTCTTTGACTTACTTCACTTAGTATGATCATCTCTAGGTCCATTCATGTTGCCGCAAATGGCATTATTATGTTCTTTTTTATGGCTGAGTAATATTCCATTTGTATATATACTACATTTTCTTCATTCATCCTCGATGGACATTTAGGTTGCTTCCATGTGTTAGCTATTGTGACTAGTGCTGCTATGAACATACGGGTGCATGTATCTTTTCAAATTACAGTTTCGTCAGGATATATGCCCAGCTGTGGGACTGCTGGATCATATGGTAGCTCTATTTTTAGTTTCTTAAGGAACTTCCATACTGTTCTCCATAGTGGCTGCACCAATTTACATTCCCACCAACAGTGCAGGAGGGTTCCCTCTTCTCCACACCCTCTGCAGCATTTGCTATTCGTAGACTTTTTAAGGATGGCCATTCTGACTGGTGTGAGGTGGTACCTCATTGTAGTTTTGATTTGCATTTCTCTAATGATTAGCGATGCTGAGCAGCTTTTCATGTGCCTCTTGGCCATCTGTATGTTTTCTTTGGGGAAATGTGTATTTAGTTCTTCTGTCCATTTTTTGATTGCTAACCTCATTTCTTTTTTTTTAAACTGAACTACTAACAAACAACCATATCTCGTGAAGCGCTAGCAGGAACCAAAATTTCATATTTTCTAAACTGAGTATCATCACTGCAAAATATTTCTAAACTTGAACTTTAAAACTTCGCTGATGGCGCCTCTGCCTCCCACTGACCTGGTTGTCTCACTGGGAAGGGGTGTGCACCTTGGTGTCCAGAGTGAGTCCTGACCCAGCTCTTGGCCTCTGTTGGGTAGAAAAGGCTGGACTTCCATGTGAACTAATGAAATCACGTGTTTGTCTGTCTTTCAGGTTCAGTATTTCTTCAAGATCTTGGATAACTAGCAGTGTAGAAAGTAAAGAAGTCACAGGTTGCGGTGTTTAGACACGAGTGCATCACACACACGAGGGATGTGTTCATTCTTTTATTGTCCATTGTTTTAACCCGACTGAACACAAGATCGACAAGAGCACTGTACTCCTGGCAATTATGACATGTTAGAACATGGATTTTGTACTGCAGACAACATTTAACACCAGTCTATGGGGTACTGCATTGCTTTTCATAAAGTCCAAAATAAAGATTTATTTTCAAACAAGTGACTTTGGTTTATTTCATACATTACACTTTTTCTCGCAGAAAAAAATAAAATTGTACAACTGCATAAATATAAAATTCTTCCACCATGAAAATGGTCAAAACATTCATAAAGACACAGCACCAGCAGGTGATGCCTCCAGAGAAAGGAAAAAAGGAAAAAGTGAAAGAAAATGTACAAAGCAAATTAATCAGCCCTATCACTAGCCAAAGTGACGGGCGCTCCAGATCTCATACACAGCTTCAGAACAGACTGGAGGACAGGGGGAGAGAAGTCAGGACAGCACTGAGTACAAAGCACGACACAACCCATCACCTTTGTGTGTGTTTCTGTAGTGTCACTTAAAATTTAAAGGGCAGTTCCCCCATAACAGCCCACCCCACCCCCCAACCCAGACCCAGGAAAAAAAATAATAATAATAATAAAGACCTAACAAACACCACAGGGAAAGACTATGGAGTGTGTTAAAAATGCTCATTGATGGGCCATTATCATCTTTGAAAGAGCCAAACCCAAAAAAGGAAAAATAAAGTTACCATGCCAGTTTTATTCCCATTGAATATTTACACCTTGGACAGCAAACTTTTTGCTCACGTTTAGTAGAAAACAGATACGATAAAACATGGCTTGAAAAATGACCAGAGTGTGTGCACCGAGAGTACTGTACACTAAATAAAATACACAAGGCAGCAATACTTAGGGGCCAGAAACACTGCTTACTATAAGTCAGTTAGTTATGGAATCATAATTTACAGTAAAAATGGGCACGTCCCAAGGCTCAATTTTTATTTTTCTTTTGTCATTTACAGTAGAATAAATATTTTGTTGCTATTGCTACACTTTAAATTTACATTCTAACCTATTAAATGCAGAAAGCTAGTGTAAAGCATATAGAGTAAGTGTAGGTCCCATACGTATTACGGTTTGTTCAAGACTAGTAGGTTTTTGTATCTTTTTAAACTTTTTTAAATGGCTAGTGGGAAAGATTTGTGCTTGTGATCAGCTCTTAACTTCAATTTTTACGTCAAAGCGTCCCTGAAAACGGTCTTTCTCACTGTACCCAATGTTCTCACCGTACGCCTTACACTCTATGCGGATCTCCGTGTCCATGGTGAGGTTGGTGAACTGTACAGCCAGCAGGGGCTGCAGGTATTTGGGCTGCAGGAGCTTGCCATAGTAGGGGTAATACTGCAGCGGGAAACCAGGGTAGCTGCCCAGTCCAAAATACTCCACGGTTCCAATTTTCTCCTTATCTTCGTCTCGCTGGAAACCAGAGAGGAAACGAGATTTTCACGGCTCATGTCCTGGGTGACTATTTGTACTCACATACACATGAGACTCTCAGTCCCACAAAGCAGTCTGCAAGCTAGTGCTGGAGGAAATCGGTCACCCGCTGACATGCCAGCTCAAGCCCCTCGCGGGAGGAGGTGAGCACTGACCATTGGAGGATGCGGGTACTGCATCTCCCACGAGAGGAGAAGACACACTCAGCCTAATCCTTAGTAGCCTTGAGAAATGGTCACTAAAAGGAGGCTCTCCTCATTGTACAAATGGGAAACTGCAGCAAAAGCCAACTGAGCCTTTCTTCAAGCCAACACAACCTCCTAGAAATAGGGCCAGCACCGAAGGAAGCTCTTCAGTGTTGGCCCAGTGGATATTTTCAATGACATTACCTCCAAAAGTTTAACTATTTGCCTTTCATTTTCTTGTGTCCATTTCCTTTCTTGGTGCCCACATAAATTTGAACTGTTTGGAGATTTCCCTTTCTTTATTCTGCTTCTCTCTCTAAAACAATCCATCAGGTACCTGTCTTCAGATTTAAAGGGAATACACATTGATGGTTGCCTTAATATTTCAATATTTTTTTTAAAGAAAAGCCAGAAGCAATTTTTCAATGTAAAATTGTCAATTAAAAAAAAAACACAAAAACGTTGGCCTCAAGTTTTTAACACACCATGTGAGCCAGAGAAGCACTTATGCGGGCTAGTTCACCTCTCAGTTCTGTAAACCAATATTCCAACTGATTAAATTCAGATATTTCAGTTTCTTGTTCCAGTGCAGAAACTGATGATAGATGTTTTTATTCTTGTTACATCTTTCTGTTCTTTTAAGAAGTTTTACCCAGTGTAGCTACAATGCAATCGGCTGAGACTGATTCCTGGAAGCAGTGCTTCTTATTTCCCATGTTAAAGTTTTACCTCTCATTTAAAACAATCTCATTCATTCTCCCCTCTCTCCTGCCCCACCCTCAGTAACTCCAAAGGTCTCCTTACCTTGCCAGTGCACAGAACAGGCAGGACGTATGGATTATACTTCATCACTGGGTAAGTCTCCAAGGACTCATTCTTGGGAGGCTAAAAATAAAACCCATGTTGGTCAATAAGTCTGTAAATAATTCCTTTAACTTCTGAAAAATAAAACTAGCTTGTAGCCCAAACAAGTACACTTTGGTCAATTGAAATAATAACCAAACACTTGAGGACAGCAGAATGAATGACTCTCCTAACCAATCTAGGAAAGGTCATGCTGTGATTTTCTTGAAAATAAATGCCCAAGTTTTGTGAGCACTACAATTAAACTGGACCACTACAATTAAACTCTCTTCATGAGTAGCATCGTTTGCACAGGTCGACATCAGCTCAGCTCAATAACAGGGACGTTATAATTAGAACACAAAAGGAGCTAAGCTGTGATGCAGCCCAATACTAAATGGAACTTCTAATGGCAACCCATTATAAGCTTTATTCATTCTGTTCTAAGACATTGTGTGTATGTGCATATATGCGTGTGCATGTGCACACTGAAAAATAAGAGCCAACTCAGAAATAATGCTCTCTTCTCATTTGCTAAGATTATAATTAGATGGAAAGGTTGGTTGACATTTCTGTTTTTATAAAACTTGGGCTTTCCTCCCAAGCCATGAATAAATAATGCCATCCTTCTCCCTCAAGCATGCCTTCTTCAAGTAAGCGTTCCTTTTTTTTTTTTTTCCTTTTATCTTCTTTTTTTAAATCTCCAGTGGAGGCCCTGTCATTTAAGTCCCAGTTTTGTTAGGCAAGTCCAGCATGTAAAATAGATAAAAGTGACATTGCCCTCAATGAAGGGGTCTTGTGAAGGGGTGACTCCATCGAAGGGACCCATAGTACACGCTGAAAATTACTGCTGTAATGAAATATCCAGGGCCTGCCTTCCTAGATCCCTGGCTCAAATCCATCTCAGGAGAAGTGTGACGGACACCTACCCCCTGGAAGACGACAGTCACTTGCCTACTCACATCAGCAGAGTATGTGAGTCCTGACATGAGATGTCACACATACGTAGCCTAATCAAAGTCAGATAAAATGGACAATTCTCTATATGAGTAAAGGACTATTTTTGGTACTACTCTTTGTTTTGGAATATAAGAAAATGATCATCTAGATTTGATTCTTGGAACTTTCTGCCAGCAATAGATTTCTCTTGAAAAATATGAAGAGAAAATACGTATTGATAAAGAAGTTACCAGAATCTATCCTCAGGGAGTGAGGGAACGGGCACATCAAGTGAGATGCGGAGTACTGCAATCTCTGTAATTCCAACAACAAAAGAGTTGGGGATTTGGGATGCGGGGCTGAATCAGAAAGTGGCAATGGATAACCAAGGGGAATCCAAAGGAAAAAAAAAAAAAAAAAGACTGAAAAGAAAGAGTAGCTGAATTCATCACTTTAACAGAATACCTTTATAAATATGGGAAGAGATGTGAATCACAACAGACTGTGGGGGACAAATATCATTCAATGTCTATGAAAAGGAATTATCAAAAGTGAGGGATTCAGAGAGCAAACATCACAATTAGTCCTTTGGATACACTGCACCAATTCCTTTCGTTGCCAAATAGCTTGTTTATCTTGGTGAAGAGTTTCCTAGCAATATGAATATCAACTCTTAAGTGTGACATAATGGCTCTCACCATTTGCCTTCGATTACCTCCTAGTCTAAGTGGAAAGAAGATTAAAATTCTGTTGAGAGGTACATTAATTTCTGTAGGAGATCCAACAAGCCAGCCAAGCAAATAAATATCGATGCACCCACTCTTCCATTTTTGCCTCTGGTGGCAGTAAAGGAGTTTTGATGTATCCTTCAGTTATGTTAATAAAACTTTTCATCTCTACATTGATTTTCTTTTGAAAATATTATTCATGGGTAACAAGCATTGTGGAAATAAAGAGCATATAATAGAAAGTTAATGAACAAAAGAGCCAGATTCCAGAAAGGGAGTAAGTTTGTTCATATAACTCTGTATACTGCAGTCAATTCCTATCAGAACCAAAAACTACCCTCTTAATGGCAATGCTCTCATGAGCAAATGGGAGAAATCCTCTGTAAGAATCCACGCTTAAGAGAAAAGGACAGCATTTTTTACTTCATGAGCTAGGGGAGAGAATGAAATAAGCAGTCTTATAAAAACAGAGATAACACCCATACAATTTTTTCTTCTAATTTTAAAGAATTACTACCATGCCACCAAATGGTGAGCGAAGGCAATTTGCAATTTTTCGATCTCTAGTAATATTTACCCATTATAAGTTGCAATAATGGCAAAAGCCAATGGCATGATTATAAAAGTTCAACCTAGACAGTATTCAACTTCTAATTTTGCAACGAAATCTTCAGAAAAAAACAAAAAAACATTTTTTCTGATGACCAGATAATTATTTCAGATTACCGGATGTTTTTTTTTTTTAAATACTGTGGCTCCTAGAGTACCAAAACCTTAGTATAACTGTACATGGAGGTAGGTTTTAAATTTAAAGATATCTTTTTCTCTTTTTTAAAGAGTTTACGTTATAGAATTACAGTATAGTAAATCCAGAACAGGGCCACAGGACTTACTTCAGAATTTGGCTTTGCCACACAGAATTTCTCTAACTTTAGGAAATGAGATTAATGACCTAACCCGAAGAATTCCAAGGTGGCCACAGAGGTTTTCAGTGTTACTCTAAGTGATCAGGCTTCAAAACTGTCACTGAGTATCCTTTAAACATCTGTTAGGGTCTCTTTTCATACCAATTAAGGACTACATCGAATTGTGAATGGCTCATCTAAATTCTAGGATTTAAAATATTACTTGCCTTAGGTTTGAAGCCCAAAACTCGGTTGAGCTTTATAATGACACATGGTTTGCCCTCTTTGTAGCCGTAAGTTTCATCATTTATTCCAGAGCAATTTCCCAACCATTCAAGCTTGAACCTGCAGACTTTTCGCTCTCCTCTTTCGTTGTTAAATTCTCCTCGCTCTTTGAGTTCGCTGGGCACATCTGAAAATGCAAACGCCGTTTTCCCATTGTACCAACAATTCCCTGAGCACCACTGAGAAAGGACAGGGCTCTCTTCCTTGTCACAATGACTTATTCTAAGACAGGGCTATCCTGCACTTAATGTATTATATCACCTGAATTAAGAAAGGATTTCCAGCAAGCCATCTCTCATCTCTCCACTGACCTTAAAAAGGTATTTTACCAAAAGCAATAGCCAGTAGTACCAAAGCTTCACAGTGCTCGATGAGCAGCACATGATGTTTGGTCTCTGCCGATATTTCTTTCTTTAAATAATGGAGGACTCCACTAATTAGAAGACTGAAAGGAAACTGGATCTCTCTTCATGAGTAGCATCGTTTGCACAGGTCGACATCAGCTCAGCTCAATAACAGGGACGTTATAATTAGAACACAAAAGGACTGCCAATAATTTTCAGAACTGGAAGTTTCATGGTTGGGATTTCTCGGAGCTATGCCTCTAATTAACATGTTAAACAGTAAAAAGGGAGTAGGAAAGAATTGTTTTTCCTTTTCAACCACCATTCAAGGTTTAAAAAAAATTTTTTTTTGAGTTTTTGTCTTTTTACACTGAGTTCTTGTAAGCATTTGTTCAACTGAGAAACTGTATTGTTGCATTTTTTATTTCAAAGCCAGAGAAAGAATAAATGAGAACAGAATTCAAAGTTAAAACAAAGCATCCTGCAGGAAATGGATGCAAATACCATAAATTATATATATTTTTTTAAGTCCACAAATTAACTATTTTCCCTTCAAATAGTAAAGTGCCTCAATTCAGTCCATCTCCTGAGAAGTGATTCACTCTAATTATCTATCATACAGGCCTTTTAATTACTACAAAGTAAGATTCATTTAAATTCTAATGAGAAAAATTTAGTGAAAGAGTTTCTTTTAAATTACTAAATTTAAATTACTAAATCTTTTCAAAATGACTTAAAATGGCAGTTCACCCCATATTACACAATGGTCTGCCATTTAAAGAACTGGAGGTGATAAATGCTTGAACTGGATCAGAAAAACTGGTATCACCTGGTAACTCAGAGTGGCATCTTGTTTTGGTAGGCATGACAACAAGGCTGGGAAATTCACACTCCAGGTAGCAAGGAGGAGGATGTGTGTTCCCGTCAACGGCTTAATGAAACTAAGAGCCACTGTTTACATTCATCAGTCATTCCCTTATCCATATGATCAGCTGCCTAAGACATATTTCATTATCCATCCCGGCCAGGGTCTCTAAAATATACCCTGACCATAAACCCTCCTCCATCAGTATCAGTGTGGTTATAGCTAATCACACCAAAGGTTCATTTTGGTGACAGAAGGTCCTGTGAACTCTTCTGTAGGGGCCAGGGGTTTGCCGGGGAGGGAGGGGGGGCAGAAATCTGGAAATATAAGCAATTGTATTTCTCAAAATCAATGGATGTAAGAGAATCAAATCTGTAACTGTGGTCTTTGAGTCTGAGTAGTAAAAACAGAGATATTTGGGAGTGATCTAAAGTAAGACACCTTTCAAATACAGGTAAAAGTAATACTTGAGGCTATACTGTTTATTTCACTGTATCCAAGCCTAACCCATAAAGTGTTTCTGCTTTAAAAAAAACAAAAAACAAAAAAACTATCCTCTCAGTGTGGCCAGAGTTCAATCTTTTAATTATTTCAGGAGTATCTTTCAATCATTAAGTAACAAATAGAAACAGGAAATCAGAATTAACCAACCACACACATCCAAAATATGTCTACTTACTGCCACAATCTTCAAAAATCATATCATCCTTCTGGGCCGAATCTTTGTACTTCTCCAGGAACCGAACTATGTTCAGCACGTATGCCTCATAGCTCTTGGGATCATTAGGACGAAAGGCAATTTCAGTCTTTTGGATCTGAGGGATCTGTGTTAATCCTAGAGCAGGTAGAAAGTTAGAAAAACACAGAGAAAATCATGAGTGGGAAGGTAGTCGACCAAGATACTTCAAAAGCTGACTCTCCACGTATAAAACATACTTCGCTAATCCCAGCTGACTAAAAAGAATGGTTTAAATTCTCTCTCCTGGGAAATCCTTCCTCTGGCATTTAGGTTAAATACCTAAGTACCAATGACTATGTCTTGATATCAGATGTCATTTAAGTTCCCCAGCAACCGTTTCATGATAAGCATATCTGTTTTTTTATGAATGAAAACACTTCTTGCACAGAAAGGTTAAGTACCTGGCCCAAGGTCACAGAGGAAGTGGTGGAACGGAATTCTAACCCAAGCACGTGGTACTCTGAAGCCTGCTATCTTTCCATTCCTCCCTTGTGCACTGCTAGCAAGCATCTCACGCAGGTGGCTTTCCCTTTCCGAACTGCACGTAAGACCGAGCACAGACATCGTCTTCCATACTCCTTTTAATCAATTAACTTATGAGCACTGAAAATGCTACAGACTCAAGACTACTCAGTAGAGACATTTCTTTGGATCTTTTAACCTAAACTGGAGGAATATGGAATTTATGTGCAGTTACTACTCCTGCTTTCCATTCCAAACATAAGGGGTTATTCTGAGCAAGTCAAGTGCCAGCCAGGGTAAAAACCAAAGTATGTGTACCTTGGATTTCCACTCTTTAATGGACTTCTTAGATTCTTTAACTTCTAAAAGCCTCTGTCATTCACAAGGCTTCCTAAATAGATATTTGAACAACACTACACAACACTATATCCAAGATAGTGGGTGGAGAGTCAATCACAACGGCATTCTATTCCAGGACGGCCAGATAAAATATAAAATGCATGGTTAAATTTGAATTTCAGATAAACCATGAAAAATTTTTTATGTAAGTATCTCTCGTGTAAAATTCAGGACATACGTACATAAATTATTCATGGTTTATCTGAAGTTCAAATTTAATTGGGCCTCCTGTATTTTTATTCGCTCATCTGGCAACCCTGTTTGAATCCCCACTCCCAGACCCGCCCTCTTTGTGTTGGGCAGGAAAGGCGCCTCATCATCACAGTCTTTCAGGGTCCCTCCATCGCTCACCTAGGGGCTGGTTAAACACGCAGCCTCGCACGCTCCGCTCCGGCCCTGCCAAATCCCCATCTCTAAGGGTGGGACTTGGGAATCTCTGCTTAACAAGCTTGAAGAGATCCTTAAGCACCCTTGGTTTGAGAACCACTGCTTTAGAGAATTAGACCCTGAGGGTGGCAATCGTGACGTGGGTATGAAGATAATGACCTAATCAAAGTGGAAGTGATGGCCAGAGTGAGACCAGACTTCAGTAGGGCCTGGGCTAAATGGCTGTTATTTTTTCTCGTCATTAAGGATGGCTTTGAGCTTCGAAAGTAAGTTAAATAAAGAGGGGAAGGGGGGGGGCAGCTCAGGGGGCTGAATGGGCAGGTTCTTCTGTGCTTGCAGTTCCCTAGAGGAATGGAGATGATGGGAGATGAAGACAAGGAACGTGAGGGTCTGGAGTCAGGCAGAGAGGGTGCCCGAGACAAACTACAAGTGACGTTAAGAATCATCTCGGAAAGGGTGATGGAGAACCTGCAGAATTTCAGGGGGAAAAAGCTGTCAACAAGTGATGGAAATGAGTCAGAGAGGAAGCAGCAGAAAATCTTCAGTTAAAAATAAAGGTTACTACAATTAAAACTTTTTTTTATGATGCTCACAAACCGTAGAAAACTGTATGACTTAAACAATTTAAATATACCCTAAAAAAATGTTTTTCTACATTATTTAGTTAGAAACCTGGCATTGTGATTATTTATGGTACAAAGAGGCCACATGATAAAGATGATAGATACGTGCAAACATAAACAAAGTAAAATAAAAAGAGGCGAGTAGAAGCTTTCACTGGGATTTCCTGCCTGAGCTAGTAGGGTAAATAGGGCTTCCCCGGCTGAAATGCGGAATGTCTGGGAAAGAGGGTCATCGCTGGTTTGGGTTGTAAACAAGACATTTAAGTCAAGGTGACTTGCTTGGACCTGGGGAAGTGCAGAGACAGGCCCAGAGCCAGAGGTTTAACAGAACTCGGGGATGGTATGTTCTCCCAGAATAACCCTGGAGTCAGGAGAGAACAGGGCTTTGAGGGACATTCACATGCGAGGGGCCGCAGCGCACAGGGCAGCCAGAGAACTCAGAGGCAAATGCCTTTGAATTTGTCAGGCAGGAGGTTTGCCTCGAACCTGGTGGCGAGGGTGGTGGGCAGAAATGGACTAAGAGAAGATCTACGTGCACAGGGTTAAACCGCGTTTGCAGGCTCGGGAAGTCTGAGAAGGCAGGAGAGCGGTAGACGGATGAAGGGTGAAGAAGATGAGAGCAACTGGCAGAAGCCAAAGGGCAGCCTCGCCTCATCTTCAGGTAGGAAGAAGGTGGGGAAGGACCGGCTGGCTGACGGCAGGGACATCAGTGTGATGAGTCAGTCATGCCAGCCATGGTCCATCTGCAGAGCAGGTGACGCAGCAAAAAACAAAACGCTAACAAAACGTCAGTGAGCCTGGTGTGAGATTTGGAGCATCTCACCCAACAGGTTAAAAAGAGGAAAGTGACCCTAGAAGGTCACACTGAGAGTAAACACGGTAGGACCTAAATGGCAAGGTGAGGGTCACACAGGTCAAGTGTTCCCTCTGGCCCGGCTTCAGCTCTCCTCCCCAGCAGTCCGCCTCTCACTTTCTGGCCGCTTCAGCATCCCTCTTCCAGCGGCTGTTCTATCTCCCGGATGTGTGTGCGAGGATGAGTGATGTACTTCTCAGATTCTCCCAGAGAGAAAAGGAGAGCAATAAGAGGAGGTGGGATTCTGCGGCGTGCTTTTCATCCCCTCCCCAATGCCAAGTGCAGGGTCTCCACTATTAAAGAGACCAGGTGACATGTGGGAGACCCCAGGCATTAGCTCCTTTCACTCAGTGCTGTGGGCCCTTTACTACCAAAAGGGTACTGCTAGTGAGTGAATTCTTCAGCAGACTAACGGAAATATAGATATTATTATTACATGCACAATGGTACCCACTGGCCCAGAAAAATGTTATACACAGTTGGTCTTGTGTCTACCAGTTTCCAAGAGCCCAAACCCTTCAGAGAGTTTGGCATATGATCTAAGCCCTGTCAAGCCTATATGTTACCACATGAGAGAAAAGCAGATCAAGCACACCTGAAGAATCTCTACTGTGTTCT
Organism: Balaenoptera acutorostrata; assembly: GCF_949987535.1. NCBI lineage: Eukaryota > Metazoa > Chordata > Mammalia > Artiodactyla > Balaenopteridae > Balaenoptera > Balaenoptera acutorostrata. The sequence goes on along the minus strand of NC_080064.1, from coordinate 129,977,477 downwards.
GTACAGAGAAGCATCAGAAACTGGTGAAACAGAATGCAAGAGGTGAAATGGACAGTTAAGCATTGGGTCTTACAATCCTGTGACTTGCCCAGCTGGATTAGACCTTGGGCCAAAGTCTCTGCCCCGTCCTTTGCATTTTCAGTGACATACAACCTTGGCAAAGGGAGCCCAGGAATGATGGGTCAAGCCAGGGAGCTCGGCGGTGTCTCGCTCTCTTCTGTAAACGTTCCCTCTGGAATCTCTGAAGGATCGCAGAACTAATATAAGCCTTAGTGACTATCCTTTTAAGATACCTAACTTCTGATCTAAATGTTGCTTCCAGAAAAGCATGAACCATTTGGGTTGAGGTCATGCAATCAGCTTCTCTCGCTAAACCCTCACCTATGGAGCACGTACGTAAATAATACACAAATATCCAGGAGGCCACCCCACAGTCCAGGGTGGCCGTTGCCTCCTTGGTATGCCCTTCAGCCCCTCCTCACATTTCTGAAGGTCCCTCACTCTTTCACCCACCATCTCTGCCTCCTCTCTTTTCTTTGTCCAGAACCTGCAGACCTGAGAATTCCTCTTCCTGGAAGCTATGATCAATCCCCCGGAAGGTTCTATTCTGGATAATCTTAAAAGCTCTGATGATCAGAGACTTTCTCTAAACCATTAGGAAAATTCCTAGTCATTTCCTTAAAGCAATTAGATACTTACAAGAGGCAGATGAAGGACCCTTGACCTGATATCTAAATCCTTTAAACCATTTACTTTACATTATCAGACTAATGGAAAAGAAGGGATAGAAAGGATTAGGATTGGATTTGGCAACTTCTTTATTATCTTGAGTCCACAGGCAAATTCCTCAAGCCTGACCCTCTCCAAGGACACACAAATCCCATCTTGCCGACTGGCCTTCTCATTAGTTGTTTTCACACTAGGTCAGATACTTTCAGCTGTCCCTCTCCACACTGCCCACTCCTTACAGTCAGTTAGTTACAGCTCTGGATAAGGACGAGCTTTGTTTGCAGTGGTAACTCCCAGAGGCCAAAGATAGCAGAACACCCAATCACTAGCTTGTAGTTTCAAATTATATTCCAGGAAACAGATCTAACCTTTTGCTTCTCCAGTCTTCTGAACTTGAACTGACATTAACCACGCTGGGCTCTGTACAGCTTTGCCCTGATCTGACCATTTGCCTTAAATTACAGATTGATTATTATCAAATAAAGCCACCTGAAAGGATTGAAATGAGAATCTGGATATGTGAAATTTTAATATTTGGTTTTTAATGAGTATGTCAGCTTAACGTAAGATTTGAAGTTAACATAATAATTAAACAAACAAACAAACAAAACCCCTTTGGCTTTGCATTTGCTTTTGAGTTACACTGGCCTATCCTTGGTTCCCCATCTCCTGAGAAACAAATAAGGAAAACACCCAATCTTCGGCTTTAGTAGGTGTTCGTAGCAGGAGGGGTCAGGGCAAGTAAAAGAGGGAGGGAAAGGAAAGAGGAAGGAAAGGCTTTTCATTAAGAGAGAAGTATTTTGCTTCCAATTAGGTTTATAATGTAGCAGGCTTATAATTTCTCCATCTACTTGTAAGTCTGAAGTACTTAAACTAGAATGCATTCATTTTAACCTTCTAACAGTTACTCAAAGGGAATCCCAAAGCACAGCTGCTTGTACCTGTCATTTACTACATCCAATAAATCACTAGGCCAAATACTCTAAATAGGTATCATTTTCCACAGAAACCTCCAGGAGGCAAAGAAATGCTTATAAAGGTAGCCATGCACACAATACAATACATATATATCATGTGTCTCCTGTACATTCCAAGTGGAAAAGTAATTTTCAATTAAAAAAAAAAAAAAGCTGGGGGTGTGTGATTTTATACACACAGTCATACATTTCTAGGTACACATATATACACACATACATACATACACACACACACACAAATTTTACCCCTTCAAGTGCCACTAAGATATTTATGGGTTTTGATTGTTGTTTTTAATTTTTATTTTACCTCTGCATGATTAATATCAATTTACCTAATAAAATACAAGGAGAGCACAGGAAAAAAGGTGACACTGTGCCTTCTGGAAACCGGTAGCCTAAGCCTCACCTTCTGCCTCAGGTTCAGCTTTTGACTGTGGCCTGGGATCAGCTGACGTCAACCCCCCTACCTCCAGGCAGGGTCACATCTACCCTCCCAAACCCTCAAGAAGCTGCTCTTTTTGAAGAAAAGTCTTAGAAAGATGGGTTGCTGGACTTTCTCTACAGCCTATTTGGATGTTCAACAACCCTTAGTGTATGGAAATCTTTTCTCCTAAGCTACATGCCATGCACACTGGTTGAAGGCCCTTCTCTGTTTATGGAATCACCCTTTAACATCAGATTTTTTTTCCTGGAGTTGTATGATCATCTTCAGGTGAGCAGAATTATTTAGTTCAGGGGCTCTACCTTAGATGTGCACAGAATTTCACAGGGACATATCTTCGATATATTGTATAGCTCATTATTGTGCTTGTTCCCAAGAAGATAAATGACAACCCCTTTTATAATGGGAAAATATAAATAGTCAAATCCTACTATTTTACATTAATTATGCTTTTTTATCCAAGGCCAAACTGAAGAACAAGCACACATAGTATTTTGACTTGAGATATGAAATTTGCTAGGTGACCAGTACTATCCCAAAACAAGACACCATGTTATCCAGGATATTCGATGATGTCTATTCATGCGTGTATGTGGGGAAAGATACTTTTCTGGTCGGAAGCCACTAGGTGACACCTGCCCGCTCCCCTTCATCTCCCCAACTTCCCTCTCGTCTTGTCTGTGTCAGATACGCTCTGGAGTCCTGAGATCACTAGAATGAGAGCACTGAACAAGCACAGACATCAAGTGCAACCCAAGGTATTCTACCACAGACAAGGAGACAGACATGGAGGCCGTGAGGCTGGTGCTCTTTCCACTGCCCTCCTCCCCGAGCCCTTCCCTCAAGTGAGCGCAGCGGAAAAACCCTACGTGAAGCTTCACAGATCCATCTCCTCCTACACCCACCCCCATCTCTGCATGAAATCTATTACCTGGTCCCACTCATCACAGGGCTCTGCTCTGCTCACTCATCTAAAATCAGCGTATGAACGAAGACACATTTTCTGTGTGGCTCCGAGAACAGTTTTAAGTTAATTAGTAGACTTCCTGTGTACCCGAGCTGACTCATTAGTTGTACCCTTGTCTTTAGACATGAAGGAGTGGGTGAGTTGTGGAGGCCAAACAGCGAGGCTCACCGAGGAAGGGAACTTGGAGTTTGCTGCTCTCAATCAACCCTTTACCAAACTACAACTCTGGGCAGTAGCTTCCAGAAATCCTAGCGCCACCAATGCCAGCTCATCCACAGCCTTAAACTCTGGGAGTAGGTTGGCAGGACCCACGTGAGGGAGGGAGGAGAGGAGAGGGAACCGAGAGCCAGGCGGGCCTGGAGGGCATCACATATTTATCGTGTCAGCTCACAGGTCAATGGAATCTAACGAAATAGCTGAAAAACACCTTGTTGGCACTTTGAAGGAACAATTCCTCTGAAGCATAAGGAAGCCAAATATGTCCAATTCCTCCTTTGAAATTTAAGTGAAAGAGAGTAACATGGGTGTAATGTAGCTTGAAAAAAAAAATTAAGCAATTCTGAGCTTGATATGATGACTTCTCAAAGATGTTACGGAAAAACCCAAATGAGCTTTTTTGGCCAACCCAATACGATGAGATTGGAATTACAATGCCTTCTACCTTAATGGATTTGAAGACAAGATGTTTCCCTCTCCCAATCAAGATGAAATGGAGTCTGCTGGTGGTGGCAGTGTGGGCTGCCGGTCTTCCCACCCTGTTTATTCTTCTGCCTTGATGCTGGTTACCATCTCACGGTAAATATGACCCTTTAAAAATGAATTCTTCCTGCACCGAGCCATCTTTACTTCAAAGCAAAACAAAAATCCTGTCCACAACTTAACAAGGAAGAGAAGAGTCCACATATTCATACATGCTTACCAGGAAGTAAGGCAGCTGGGAATGGCCCTGGACCCCCTGACTGACACACACACTTTGGTTCATCCCACTGTGGCTCTGTGAGCATGAGGTGGGGCAGAAGAGGAGACTTTTCCATTACACCACTGGCCAGGCAGCGAAAAGTGCAGGGTCAAACCAGGGACGGGGCCTCGTGGGCGTGACTGTGTGTGGGAGCGGGCACGCTCGAGTGCCTCCTGCCCTCTCCAGCATGCTGACAACCATGTCTCTCTCCAGATCCAACACCGTTAACATGGTGAGAAGAGATGCCACTGCCCAACCGTTGAGGACTTTCCTAAGAGGGTCCCCCAGGGAGGAAAGCTTGGCAGGGGCTAACCCAACACATGTGGGTATTTTAGAGGGAGAGATAGCAGAAGCAACACAATGTCACGTGAACATTTTTCTTAAACATGTTTCCTAACCCAACTTCTCCCGAACACTTTTCATGGAAAGCTAAGATTCTATTACCTTCATGAAAATCTAAGTGTTATATCGTCTAAGTGTCAAAGCATCTCTATCATCCAAAGCCTGGAAATAACTGAATTCAATATCCAAAAAGAAGAAACTGTTGCTTCCAGTGAAATGGTAGGGCTATAAAAATAGAGGTGGGCTTTCCTGGTGGCGCAGTGGTTAAGAATCCGCCTGCCAATGCAGGGGACACGGGTTCGATCCCTGTTCCAGGAAGATCCCACATGCCGTGGAGCAACTAAACCCGTGCGCCACAACTACTGAGCCTGCGCTCTAGAGCCCGTGAGCCACAACTACTGAAGCCCGCGTGCCTAGAGCCCGTGCTCCACAACAAGAGAAGCCACCGCAATGAGAAGCCCACACACCACAACAAAGAGTAGCCCTGCCTCCCCTCAACTAGAGAAAGCCTGCACGCAGCAACGAAGACCCAATGCAGCCAAAAAATAAATAAAACATAAATAAATTAAAAAAAAAAAATAGAGGTGGCTGTTAATAATGCCACCTAATGCCACTAGGTTTGCAACTATAAAGTACTGTTCACTTTACATACATTTATCATCTCTTTTAACCCTTACAGGTATTATTCCCATTTTATAGATCAGAAAATTGAGGCTTAGTGAAGTTAAGTACTATGTAGAATGGTGGGACTGTGTCCAGGTCCACAGCCCCTGTTTGTCATTCTCAGGTCAATTTTACTGGGAACCTATGTGTCGTGGCTTAGGACCTCAGGGGCTGCTTTCATATTTAGGTTAGGCAACGTGAAATTGCCAACACGTAACCATTTTTGACCCACAAAAATAGTAAATTAATATGTTTCAACATAAAATCTCAGTAGCCCTTGCCTTCCAGGTTGAGTAGGCAGATCTGTTCCAATATCTCATAGCAACACAACTTTGTAAGCTATTATAAGCAGTAATGGCCACCACTGCTCAGGGCAAGAAACTGTACATGTCATCCATTTTTTCTTACATTTTTCTTCCGTTTGATGATTTAGTCCTTACTCTGAGACTTCTGTGTTTAGCCCAGCATCTTGTCCATTGTTATGGACATATCGACCCAAATGTACTGCACAATTGCCATTGCTTAATTTGGCCACATTCACACATGTTATTTAGAAGAGATCTGATTACTAGGTATTCCAGTGTGAAAAGGGCAGTCAAAACCCAGTCTGGCCAGGTCTGTATTCATGACTCAAGTTTATCTAATAATAGCATTAATAAGTCTTTATATCTTTAAATGATGGACCAGCTCTTTCACACTCACTAGGTCCACTTGACTTAAATATACACTTTTCTCCCTTTAACTGTCATGAAAATAGAGGCTTAGAGATATTAAGTTGAAGTCAAAAAATTGCCAGGGTATCCTTCCATATATTCCTTCAGTTTGTGGCCTGAAGGAATAGTTACTGCCTACCAAAAATACAAATTCTTAAGATCTGCTCTGAAAGATGCCAGGAGGAGGGCTCAGGAGGGTCCCTCAGAGCACTCAGGGAAGAGTCCACGGGCTGCCCTTCTTGGCAGCAAGTGCTCTGCCGACCTGGCCTTCCGGTTCAAAGGCCACTATCATTTTCAAATTAATGCCATGTCCCTTGGAAAGGCGATGGTAAAAGGGAGCTTGGCCTAGACTCTCCTGGCAAGGTGATGGGTGAGGGGATGATGAAAAGGAGAGACAGAGAAGTGACAAAGAACCCAAGGGACAGGGCAGGGAGGATGGAGGACTGAGGAAGCACTTTTCCTGTGACTCAGACCAAAGGACAGGAATGCATATTTCCAAGATGAGCCACCAGCATTCCTTTGGAGGAGTGACGGTTGGTCAGGTCAGTCCAACTGCTGTGAGGACACTGAATATAGGGCTGGAAGGAAGGGGAGGGAGGGAAACGGAGAGAAGGCACCTTGGCCAGTAGAGTTTCCAGGCAAGGTCATTTACAAGCCCTTACGTAAAAGGTCCAGCTCTCTAGCTATTTCTTTTTGAAAGTGAAACTTCCCTTTCTGCAAAGAACATGAAGAATATTTTTAATTTTAGTAAAAGAGACTGACTCCCCAAAGTTTATATAGTCAAGGACTAGTTTTTAAATCTAGGAAATTAAAGAAAACGCTTGACTTTGGGGTCACCTTTGACTTCGAGTATAAGAATTATTAGAAAACGGCATCATGATTGAAAATTAGCTTTTAAATGGCAAAAAAAAAGAAAAAAATAAAAGGTCTACACAAATTTAAATTATGACTAATGCTACCATAAAAACTCTAGCAGAAGTGAACATGAGGGACATCCCTGGTGGCACAGTGGTTAAGAATCCGCCTGCCAATGCAGGGGACAGGGGTTCGAGCCCTGGTCCAGGAAGATCCCACACACCGCAGAGCAACTAAGCCCGTGCGCCACAACTACTGAGCCTGCGCTCTAGAGCCCGCGAGCCACAACTACCGAGCCCATGTGCCACAACTACTGAAGCCCACGCGCCTAGAGCCTGTGCTCTGCAACAAGAGAAGCCACCACAATAAGAAGTCCACACACCGCAGCGAAGAGAAGCCCACACTCAATGCAATTAGAGAAAGTCCACGTGCAGCAACAAAGACCCAACACAGCCATAAATATAAATAAATAAATAAATTTATTAAAAAATAAATTAAAATAAAAGAGAAACCACTGCAATGAGAAGCCCGTGCACCGCAACGAAGACCCAACGCAGCCAAAAATAAATTATTTAATTAATTTTAAAAAAAAGTGAACATGAAAAGACACACCATGCTTTACTGTCACAAAAGCCAGAGTCCAACATGTTTACTTAAGATCCTACGTTTCACTGTACAAACCAGAATTCCTGCTTCAACCTTTCCATAGACCCACCTCTTTTAGGAAACAGTTGCTGGAAACTGGGGATTATTAAGCAGTCATTTTATATACGTACATGTTCTCTTTTTTCCCCTTCCAAAACCCCCTAGATCTAAATTTATCTGGAAATATTTAGGGGTTTTCTTACAGTAGAGGCCTACTTGACTTGGGGCTAAAAACCAGTGTTTTCCATCTCCATATTCTGAAGATTTTCTTCCGAGAGACTTTCTCATGTCCAAGGAGGAGGTGGACACGACAAGGCCGTGACTGGAGGCCGCACCTGATCAAGGCTGCTCGGTCCCATGAAGACAGCCTCAAGATTGTCACCTCAATACAGCTGTTACTAAACCGTTGCCCAGGGAGAGCGTAGAGGGGACGCGTCATTGCCACCCCCAGCGGCAGGCAGCCTCAAGGTCACTTACAATGTGAGAACCCGGAAGTTATGCAACGTTTCCTCTCTCCAGGTCCTGACAGTGACTTTTAGATGAGCCAGGCAGCACAGTCACAAACAGAACAATCGCCTGTGGCTGCCGTCTCGTCCTTCTGTCAGCGTCAGGCATGAGGGCAGTGGGTCTCCCCAGGGTTTAGTGACCAGCGTGGACACGCGTGCGGACAGGGCACGCCACTCAACAGTGACAGCACCCACATCGCCGCAGGGCACTCATGCGGCAGTTTGCATTTCTCTATGATAACCTCTTTGTCGCCCCAAGTTTTCAGAGCTAAAGGAGACAGTGAACCTGCAAAGGGGGCCCAGAAAGCCAATAAATAAGACTCCTATTAAACAAACAGGCATATATATTGAGAAGTGAAAAGAGAGAGTGCCTTTGTTCAAGGTCAAGTTGCCCGTCAATAGCGGGTGGAAGAATGGACCCCTGAAGTCAGGGGCTCCTCTCCCTGGGAGCAGGTGGCCATTTCAGAGCTTCTCATCATCCCTAAAAATAAATTAACCTTTAAAAATGGGAGCCAAAGTGGTTTTTTATAGGGTTTATCTGAGTCGTAGGCCCCTCAAGCAAGTGAAAGATGTGCATGAGAGCTGGAAAGGCCCCGTAATGATCCCACTAACCAAGCCCTTGGGTGGGAGGGACGAGGAGAGCAAGGCCGTGGTTGGGAGTCACAGAGGCAGTGAGTGGCAGGCTGGGTAGAGGACCAGGGTTCTTCTCGCTCCCAGCAGAGCTGGGAAAATAAGATGTCTGCAACCCTAGGAGCTTTGCCTGCAGTGCAGGTAGGAGAGCTGGCTGCAACAGACAGAAGTCCTGATTTTTCCTTCCCAGGCTGGGTTTAAGACCACATGAATTTTCAGAAGAATGTTTTCTCAATTGAAAAAGCGACGCTCCTTTCACCTCCAGAAGCAATGAGCTCATTCACGTTCATCTTACCTGGTGGAGCCACTCGGTCCTGATACGTGGGCTTAAATTCACTGATGGTGAGCAGCATCACTTGAATGGTTCCGATGAAGATGCCGGCCAGGCAGCCGTAAAATATTACGTAGAACAGAAGGATCTTAACTGCAAGGAGAACAGACAGAAACAAAAAGGCTATGAGGCAGTCACGTGCTCAGAATGCAGGGCAAACCTTCCCAGGGACGAATGGATTTCCTTCCTGGCTTCCCCTCCGAGCTGTGTCTTCGGAGCTTCCTTTTCCAACACTGGGCAAGAGAGTGCATCTCATTCCCAGACTGTAGGGTAGAAACGGGGGGGATGGGCAGCCCTCCATTATAGTGCATGTGTGTTGCGGGTAGGACGAATCCTCAATTAGAACTAAGGTTCTTTATAGGAAACAATTTTATTCCCTAAATTCAAAACAAAATGTCACAGGGCTTCCCTGGTGGCGCAGTGGTTAAGAATCCGCCTGCCAACGCAGGGGACACGGGTTCGAGCCCTGGTCTGGGAAGATCCCACGGGCCGCGGAGCAACTAAGCCCGTGCGCCACAACTACTGAGCCTGCGCTCTGGAGCCCGCGAGCCACAACTACTGAAGCCCACGTGCTTACAGCCCGTGCTCAGAGCCCGTGCTCTGCAACGAGAAGCCACCACAATGAGAAGCCCGAGCACCGCAACAAATAGTAGCCCCCGCTCGCTGCAACTAGAGAAAGCCCGCGCAGCAGCAAGGACCCAACACAGCCAATAAATAAATAAATAAATAAATAAATAAATGTTCCGTTAAAAAAAAAAAAAATGTCCTGAAGATCATCAATAAAATCTAGGGCTGTGTTTGTGTGCTTATGCAATGCATTTCAAATATGACAACATACTTCCTTAGAGACTGATGTTTTTCTTTGCTTGCTTATCCTTTGACGTTTCAATACTACAATCCAGGCTCTGCTGCTTCTCCAAACATTCAAACACCTGTGAGTTTTTATGCTGAGAAAGAGCAATGAACGCTGAGAAACCCAGTGAAGCTCTCCTGACCAAGCACATTGTCTTTCCTTTCAGGGGCACCGAACAAGAAAGAAAAAAAAAAAAAAAAAGGAAGGAAGGAACTGCTCTAGTAAAAATGGCAAGCACATTTTTATTTCATCTTCTGACTAGACTCAGACTAAGGACTGACTTGATAAGCGGCATTTTCTTCTCCCCCTAGCTCACAGGAAAACAGAATGGAGGCTGAAAAGAGCTGCAAAAGCCAAAAAAAATAAATAAATAAATAACAAACCGAGAAGCCCATGGACTGGAACGAGGCTATCAGTTACTGGTTTACAGGGATTATCTCCCCAATTAGCCGCATAGTAACAGGCTGTACTAGGCACCACCGGGCAGCCCTGTGCCAGCCACTCAATGTGAAGGCAGCAGTGGGAACAGTGAACTGTAGGGTTATCAAATCTGAAACATGACTGCACAAGGAAGCTGTAGCTTACTTCTCAAAACGTTCAGATCTCCTGCATTACATGCTGGGGTCCTTGGGAGAAAGCAACAGAACAAAAGCATCATTGAAAAGAAGTGTAAGAGTGTGTGTGTGTGTGTGTGTGTGTGTGTGTGTGTGTGTGCGCGCGAGGGAGGTCAGGAGGGAGGGAGGTCAGGAGGGAGTGGGTTCACTGTGGCTGGAATCGGCCAGGTTTGCCTCCTCCGTACATTTAAAAGCTCAACTTTTCTATCAGCAAATAAATAAATAGTTCAGGGGAAATCATACTCTAGAGTTGTTAAAACAAGCAAAACACACATAAAACCACACCAAAATGCTTAATCCGTTTTCTCCTCTATTAAAAAAAAAAAAGAAGGAAAAGGGCAAAGACACAAGCAAAGATAGGGAAAAATGAAAAGACTGTACAATCCAGAACTATAGCTACCCAACTCAATCAGTGCTTCCCCGCAGGACAAGGGTTAAGTGCTGCATTCTGTATCCAGGCAGCAGTAGGCAAATGGCAAGGCTCTGACGTCAAGAGATCTGGAAAAATTTTCCAGTGAATGCTCCTAAGAGGTACAAGAGTTGGTATAACACGGTCAGAAAGAGAACTGTTGTATCCTCTTTTTTGCTGCCTTCACCTCATCTTGGCGCTCTCAGCCTAACCACGGAAGCATTTTTATACTCATTCCTTGGACTCCAGATACCTAATTCTAACAATATGAGGAGGTACATAATTGAGGCTACGATTTAAAATACAAATATGATTATGGAAAAACAACGCATTCTGCAAGCACGCTGATTAAATTGAAGGAGAAACAGCCTTTTCTATCTGCCCGACACTATACGCTAAGGGCAGTGGGGGATTCTTCTCTTTTGCTCGGAGACGTTACTTGGCACAGTTTCCCCCGTTGGTGCTGTGAGGTCACTTGGTTAGAGTGGACGACGCAGGTGTGGCAGGGCCTATGCAGTGGGCTCACCGACACACAGGCTCAGAAACAAAAGCTGGGCATACTGTACCAACCAGCCAGGGTGGCACAGAGGGTAAACTTTAGAGACGCTTTTTTCCTTTGAAGCAATTTTTCTTCCTTTGAAAAACTACAAGTAATATAGAGGTTTTCCAGTTAGGAAACAAACAAACAAAGAACGAGTACCCTTCAGAAGGTCACAGGCAGAAGGGAAAATGGCATCTGGGCCCAGCAGTAGATATAAAAACCTACCAACGCGCCTGTATTAACTTAATAAAAAGGTAGAAAGCACCAGGTGATTTGTGTGCTGCGCTTTCTCCAGCAGGTGACAGGCGAGGCTCCTGCGTCCATCTTGGTGAAAATCTACCTACAAGCAGAACTGAACCAAGGGCAACCTGCCCTGGTCCCAAGGGCATCCACGTTGGGCCCAGTACTAGAAAGGTGGCATTTTCTCCATAGGAGACAGCTGCTGCCACTCTCTCTGCCTGCGAGAGGCTGTCATTTCTTACGTTGCCAGAAAGGAGTAAACTATTAATGCAAAATAAAAACCGGATTTTTTAACCCAGTATCTTGGAAAATGGAAGGAAAGATGAGACAAGAGCACCAGTCCTGATGTCTGCATTCATTAATCAGTGTATTGACACTTTGCTGTATGTGGTATCAAGACACAAATATCAACGCACTCTCTCTCTCTCATATGGAGGTGTTGCCTTATAAAATGTCAGCTTACAAAACAAGTCGTTCCATACTGCCTTACCCTCTAAAACAAATATTATTCTGGAAATGGAATGAGGAAGGAAAGACATTTTATGAGAGGGAAAAACACTAGAGGGCAAATTTTACAATATGGCTGGGGTCAATGCAGCCCCTGGCCCATGACGAGGCTGGGGTCAGATCATCATGGTAGGAACCTCCAGTGAATCTGGGAGAAGAGGGCCCATTCGGCAGTGCACCCCTCAGGCCTCACTCGAGTTACCAGGAGTTGCTGGGAGATGGCCCAGGCCAGGAGCTGTTCGCCCTACAAAACACCCAGAGTTCTTCAGGCTTTCCCTTCCATGTTAAGAAAACACAGAGAGCTATCTTTCTGCATGAGAAATGATGGCAGTAATCCCACTGAAGAAGAGAGTCTTCCCAAAACAAAATATAGAATACAAGCTAAAAGCCATCCCTTTAAAGACCTCCATTTAACATGGCTCAGGGACATCTATGCTTCTCAGCACAGGTATGGGATGAGGTTTCACCTTGACTAACCTTGAAATGTGATGCATTATTAACCCTTTACTTTTCAATCAAAGAGACCCACTACAGGCTGCATTTTTTTTTTTTTCTCTACAAAAATCGTATATTCCAGCTTCTTCCATTTCAAAATGTCAGCCAAGCATTATTTCCCTGACTCATTCTCCTGCCGATGCTCACAGAGCCTTCCAATCAGGAGCACCACATCGGCACCTACCCAGGGCTCCCTTAGTGGCTGCAGTGGTGGTGCTAGTGGTGTCTATGATATGATGATGGTGATGATGATATTAGAGAAGAAGGAGGGGGCAGTGATGCAGGAGGGGGGAGTTCCCTCCCTCTCTCTCTCTCTCCCCAGCAGTCACGACTCTTACAGATTTGCCTACAACTCTGCCCTTCAAAATGACCTTAAAAAAAAATGTCACCCTTCCCGTGTAGAGAGGTGGAAGACAAGTAAGGTATCTAATTTTCAATGGGGGGGGGGGGGGGGGGGAAAGTCTATCCAGCCAAGCAACAGGCTGCCCAAAATCTTTTAAGATAACCTGCTTCTGCCTTTGTGCTATTTATTTCTTACACTAACCCTTCACCGTAATCAACCCAAGCTACTGATTCTGCATCTCTCTGTAGACGCTGAAAACAACCAGACTTTGCCATGTTTTGGGGCCAAGGCTCAGAAACGAAGTCCTGACATGGAGCTTCCTGGGACATTTCTGGGCTGTGATGACTCCAGGGTAGGTCATCGGGGGAAACTCTGGGCATCGCTATGAAATACTGCAGTGTATGGATTCTGCCACCATCACCGCCGCCCTCCCACACCCGCCTTTTGAGGTACATACTTAGACTAGAAGAAAGCTGCTATAATACACAACCTCGCCTGCATTCGATCCGATTACCCTCATGCGGTTCTCTCAGAGCCTCAGATCTCATCTTTAAGGACTTGGGACATGACTATAGGGAGAGGCATATCTAGTCTCCCACAGCCTGACCATTCCCAGGACGGAAGAGCTCAAGCGACGCTCCGATAGACTGCAAATTACCAAGACCGCTAAAATATACATAACCCTCTGCCTGGCGCGCTCCTATCCCCACCCCGCGTCTAGCCCGGGGACTCCGCATTCCGCACAGGATGACAAGCCCAGGCCGGCGCAATCTGAGCAGCGCTCACCACCCGACCCCCTCCGTCCTCTCCAGCGCGCAGCGTGCGGAGTGGTCCGCAGAGCCTGCGCAGGGGACGCGCCTACCGGGAAAGACAAGGCGCTAGGAGCGAGAGCTGCGGACCCGTACTTACACCAACTGCCTCCGGTTCTGCCCAAAAACTCCTTCTTCTCCGAGTTCCAGATGAATTTCTTCCAGCTGCCCTCCTCCTTGGCTTTCCCGCGGGCCATGGTGGCGGGTCAGCAGCTGCCGCGGGGACTGAGGGTGGGAGACTGCGGCGTGCGCCCTCGCGTCCTCCCCGGCTGCCGGTCGGCGTCCCCGGCCTGGCTCTCCGCAGGCTGCAACCGCCGCTGCCGCTGCGGCTCTCAAAGTGCCAGACGCGCGGTGGAGGAGCAGAGGCAGGAGGGGGAGGCGGCGGCGGGGGCGGGGGCGGAGAGAAGAGGGAGGGACCGCGCACGCTGGGCGGCTCCGAGCCCCGCACCTATTGGTGGGCTCACGGCCGCTCGCGGGCTCTCTTTGGTCCGCCACGCGCTCCTCTTGCCCGTGGGGGGTTCGGGGGCTCCACGAACCCGCAGCTGCCGCTCCCGCTGCCGCCGGGGACGCGTGCTCGGCCCCCACCTCCTGTGACCTCTGCAGAGACAGGCAGGGGACAGGAGAAAGTCAGAGGCAAGAGGACGGACAAACGGGCTGCGAGCCCAGGACTCTGGGGCCAGCCACGAGCCGAGAAATTGGCTGAGAGCGCACGCCCTACCTTTACTATATACCGCGCCTAGGCGGTCGGGCGCCCCGCCCACTAGCGGCCCGGCGGGCCAATCGCCGGCGCGGAAGGGGCGGGGCCTAGGGCCCGAAGGGGAGGGCGCGGGGCCGGCACAAAGGAGCCGGGGCGGCGGCGTGAGGGGCGGGCTGGAGAGCGGGGGCGCGGAGAGGGGCCGGGGGAACGGCGAGCGGCGCGCGGGCAGCAGCACGCAGCCCCCTCCTCGCTCCGGGCTGGGCGCATACTCGCCCTTTCTTTAGTGAGGTGCCCGGCACCTGCGTCGCCCGGCGCCCGGCAGACGCCCGGGGACCCCGGCCCGGCTGTCCCGATCCGGTCCCTCTCGTGCGCTCCCGGCCTCCTTCCGCCTCAGGTCCACCCCTTCCAGGCCCTGGCTGGGTGGGGGAAGGTCACTCCGGGACGCCTGAGAGTCGGCGACTCTGCCCAGCTCCGCCCCGCCTCTCTGCTCCTGCACCTGCCGCCCCCTCCGCGCTCCCAGCCCCTGCGGTTGCAGTTCCGGCCCGTCCCTCTCCTTCCAGGCCAGCCCAGCCGGCAGCCCCGGCTCGTGACTGCCGGGCTGTGCTCCCTGTGGGCGGCCTGAACCACCTCAAGCAGGACGATTGCCAAACCCACCCAGGGCGGCAGCCCGGATCCGGGGTTCGGAACGGGTGGGAGGTGTAGGAGGCGGACCCGCCAGCCCCCAGTGAGTCTTTCCTTCGGAAACCAGTCGCACTGCCTGGCGGCTCACACCAGTCTAGACCCGGGCGACAATGTCTGCACGTGACCCAGCCACCGAGGACTCCCCTTGGCGCCGAATCGGTGGCTGGTATTATCACGGACGTGGTTTTCTGCCCCCTCGGGAGTACCGACCACTTTGTTCTTCTATAAAATGCCTGGGGCCAAACAGGATACGGGAAACCCAGCTCAGATGGCGAGAAGGTGCAGGGCAATCCTTGGTACCCTTTATCCCTTCCCCTTCTTTATCCCCTCTGCCTGAAAACCCAAACTCCTTGGTTTCATCTCCCTCCGCTAAACACCTGAACAGCTTCACACGTCCCTCTCAAGGGAGTGACACAGCAGAAATCAGCAGGGGCGCCTGCCTCTACAGTCACTGCAGAGAGGTCCCATCCCCAGGGGGCAACATAACCCATCCTGGAAAAGGAGATTTCCCCTCCCCATATCCAGAAAGCCAATACAGGGGATGCTTGTCGGGTGTCACCTTTCTGTCGCCAAGGTCAACCTGCCAGGTCTAAGGACAACCTTGAATCGATGTAGTACGAGCTCTTTCCCACCAGTCCTTCTCAAGGCCCACCTATCGACCTGGGCAAACCTGAAAATTCCTGAAATGCAGAAGCAGCCACCCATCCACCCAGCCCCCCGAGGGGCTGCTACATGTAGGGCTGGGTCAAGGGCAACCTTGAGAACTGCAGTGTTGAGAAAGGAAGCCACCCCCTGCTTTGCCCCTGCAGTGTTTATGTTGGAAAAGCCCCAAGTTGGTGGTAGAACTGCAGGAAGAGGCTGCACCTGCAGATATGATGCCCCTGGTCCCCTCCCAACAGAAGTTACCTCATGGAGGAGTTTCCAGCAGGACAGGTCACTGGGAAGGGCATGTGTTATATTGAGTGCCCACTGTGTGTAAGACAGAGGAAAACTTGTGAGAAGAATCCGCAAAAAAGGATGAGTGGAGAGAAAGGTGGAATGGGAAGGGGTGAGGGGTTTGAGGGAGGGTGTGGAGCCCTCCTTTGTGCATACTCCCCTTTTCCACCCTTCACATCCCCACACCTGTATTCCCCTCCCTCTCTCTCTCCCCCTCTCTCTTTCTTTCTCTCCCCTCCCCTTCTCTCTTTTCCAGTAGAAGTAGGTAGTACAACAAAGTATGCAGAGAAAGGCTCGCATTGCCAGGTTTTTATTTTAAAAAAAATATTTTTCTTAAAAAAGCGGTGTCCTACCTTAGCTCTCTAGAGCTATGGCAAATGCCAATTGGTCTGATCCTGTGTCTGGCAAGGATGAGCTTTTCCTGTTGTCCTTGACCTGCTATCTTCCTATGGGGGATACACCCCCCCCTCAAATTTTACCTCCCCAGCTTTGCTCGTTCTCCCTCCCCTGCAATGTAAACTCTTCCCCGGTTCTGACAAGCTTCGAGGGTCATGCCTTCACGGTAGCATCTCATTCTAAACCAACCTCCCCTTGGCTTATAGGAACCTCCGTGTCACCCAAACCTGGTATTGCCACTGGAGAGCATGATCTCAGCTCTGTGGGAACCAGATTCAAACTCCACCTTCCACTGTAGACCATCTAGAATTGTTTCACTCATCTAACCGTGTCACCAAAAAGAGCAACCTGATGAAGGGCAAGACAGACCTGCGCTCAGTCTCCCAGCTTCAGTACTCACTAGCTGTGTGACCTTGAGCAAGTCACTTGTTCTCTGCAGGACCGTTCTCTCAGTTGTAAAATCAGAGTGATACATTGTTGCAAGGATTAAATGGTAGTTGTGGGAAGCGCTAAGCACAGTGCCTGGTGCATAACAAGAGCTATTAAGTAGGTAGCTTAATTATAATTAGCAGTTTCCATTTGACCTTGTCTAACCTTGAGGCTGTTGCTAGGACCTTCCCACTCTGATCCGCCCTCCTGCCAGGCTTTGAGTTCCCTTAGAAGGTCACCCTGACTAATTCCCCGCCCTCCATGCCACCTTTCACCTTGCTTTCCAGTGTGCTTCCTGCTCGGTGACCTCCTCTAACTTGAGTAATGAATAACTTGAGCACACGATGTCCCTTTGGGCTTTGCTGGGCTGGGCTTGTGTTCTGAGGCCCCTTCAGCGCAGGGTGCTGTAGCAGCAGGTTGAAAGCGGAGAACGTGTGGTTCTCCAGAGGGAGGAGTGCTTCTGGCAGGTGGAGCGTGTGGCTGGGGGGGGTGTGACCGGGGGGAGGGGTGGACCACAAGGAACTCAGAAAGCCGTTCAGTCCGTGCCTATGGAGGTCCGGTGTTTCTGTGCAGAAAGAAGGAAGAAGGAATTCTTCAGCCCAGTTTCAAGGCTCAGGGTGAAAAGAACAATTTTTCAATCTCTTTTTCTGTGCAGGCTAGGGAAGTGGAATAGTTCTGGAGTACTGTGGTTTGTTCTGCCTGAGACTGGTGCTGGCGTGGCGGGGGGTGGGGGGGGGATTGGGGGGATGGAGAGAGGGGAAGCCGAGAGCAGGGATGGCAGCAGCGAGGAGTGGAGGGAGGTTAGGGACCTCTGTCCAAGCGAGGAGGATGACAGGTCTAACTCGGGAAACAACCAGATGCACACTGAAGCAGAATCTACCCAGGGGGCAGAGATAGGGGTCCAGAGGTAAAAGCAGGAAAGGGCGGTCTAGTTTGTAGCAACATGACCAGTCAGAAGCCGGGCTGGGAGAAGAGGCAGAACCAATCAACCCCAGGCTGTCAGCTACTTCTGCTCAAGATCTCGGAGGCTAACACGGAGGTTTACCTGCCTGTAAAAGAGAGGCTGCGGCTTGGCAGGCTGCGCGAGGGAGATCCAGATCTGAAAAATAGAACCGCCCCCAGGCTATTGGCTCTCTGAACCCCTTGGGCAAACACAACACGGCCCGCTCCGCAGAGGGCTCAGGAGGGCTGAGCCTGCCCATCCCAAGTTCATGCACGTGCTCACGGACAGCAGGGTTCTGTTCGGCCAGGCCTAGAGTATTTTAAGTCCAGAGTGGCGGGGGTGAGGGTACGTGTTGCATGATGACTCATCTTGGCAGCAGAAACTGTATGCAGTGTTGAGGAAAATGGCTCAATGGCAGCCTCTGTTTGCGATGGAAAGCAGCGAGAATGTACAGCGCTGCAACGAAGGCCAAGGTCTGGGAGAGAGAAGCACTGGCCAATGGCCCTGGACTGGTCACAGTGGCGGGGACGTGGGTGGATGCTTGCCTGACACCTCACACAGCCCACCCAGCCCCAGGCTGAACACCCTAACCATCCGTCCCAGCAACCTGAGTGCTCCACAGGACATCATTCTGTGCTTCACCATGGACTCTGTGTATTTAATAGGAAAACATTCTCTGGAATGGTTCTGAGACCCTGAATGGAGACACAGAGAAACATCCCTCCATTACTTTCACTTAAGGTCATTCTGGCGCTTTGCTATTTCAATGGGTCTGGAATTGAATTCTTGTCCTGGTTGAGAACATAGTAAGAAGATAATGAAAAAGGATTTTTTCTTTTCTTTTCTTTTCTTTTTAAGCAAGACCCATTTGAGTCTGTTCCTGACATCAGTGGAAGTGACAAGTTACCTGTGTCACCTTGGTCACCAGGCCCTGGCAGGCAGGCTTCCAAAAGTTGCTTTCTGTTACACTGTTCCCTAACTTGTAAGTCAGGAAACTTAAATCCAGAAAGCGTGCATGGTGTAATGAGACTTGCCTGTTTTCTCTCCACCACCCCTGTCCTTTGCCAAGTTGCTATTAGGTGTGTAGATGGTGGAGGTGACCATAGTAGAGAGAAGAGGACACAGAGAACATGATTTTTTGTTTGTTTGTTCTGGCAGGACCACAGAGGTTCATGGTCTCTGCAAATATTCCTGATGTGGTGGGCAGTAAGGAATGAAGGTCTGGGAGGTGTACTGCTAAACTATCCTTAGAGCTTTCAGAGTTTACTTGTTCCTTTGTACTTCCCCAGTGCGGGGCAAGAGGTTGAATTTTCTTTTACCTTGGAAAAATGTCTGATGCCAGCCAGCGCATCCTAGGCTTTAGAAAATAAAAGTCCTTTCCTGTATTTTCCATCTACTTAAAAGGTGACAAGTGGACACCCCCCTGAGAGCCTAAGCTCACTGAGGGGAGGTCCCATTGCAGCATTTTACTGTCAGAGAGGCATGGTCTAATTGGCCTCGGGGACAGGTGTAGATGAGATGAGAATCTGGGGCATGTTATGATCCTTTTTTTACTGGACCACTTACTTGAAGTCTTCCAGGGATGAGAGGGAATGTCTATTTTATGGTCTGCTTAATTTTCAACTTCTTTCTGCTCCTTAATTGAGGACCTGGCGGTAATGGGGAGGCATCGTGGATGAATTCACTGTGTATAGTGCTTCTGAAAATAATGTCCGAAGTCCTTGAGTCCAGAATCCCTTCTCCTGGAGATAAGGTCAACTAGCCTCTAGTTGAACAGCTCCAGGGGCTATGTCCTCCCTCCCCTGCAGTGGAACGTTCCACTGTTGGGAAACTCTGAACTAAAACCTAGCTCCTGGTAACTTCTGCCCAATCCTGGTTCTCTCCTTGAAGGGACAGGATGCAAGTCGGGTGCATCTTCAATGTGTCAGCTCTACGTATATTGATACCTTTCAAAGTAAAAAGTCCCCAGTTTCTTCAGTTCATGTAGGAGCTGGTTTCTGACCTCCTCATCATACTAACTCCTTTCCCCTGCACAATTACCCATTTGTTGATGTCCTTTTTTAAAGCAAGTACCCTGGTTCCAAGGAGCGCAGAGTCCAGTGGAGATCATTTTGGATTGTGATCAGGACACTATCATTTTCTTCATCAATTACTATCCTCCCGACACTATGCCTTCGTGGTTTTATTGAGCTAGGCCTTTTTAACACTGAAGTCAGATAAATGTTTTAGAAAAAGCTCTTGCAAAAAAACCAGAGACACCCCCTCCCCGTGAAGTCTAGCTCAAGGAAAATGGCTACACATGGAACCGTCAGGGCAGGGGGACACCTGTCCCTGGGCTCCAGGGCAAAATGCTGCAAAGGCTGACCTTGAAGGGACTGTCCTGGGCAGGTGCTGGGCCGGAGTCTGGAGGTCTTTATTCTAGCGTCCCCATCGAAGTGACTCAGCGGCATTCTGCAGGCTTTCTCACCACCGCCTGACTTCCTCAGCAGCCCCCAGTGCCCAGTTTTGGCCCACAGGCAGGTCAGCTGGCTGAGGCTTTTATGGTCCTACGTCTCTCATGGTCCCGCAGCTGCAGTTCCCACTGCTAACTGGCAAAGGCTTACTTTGCTCTCGGTCTTAATCCAGGTGGGGGAGTCAGGTTGGCACAGATCCCGTTTTCACAGGTCAGAGGTTGTTGGGAAACCTCAGCATTGACGGTCTTGGCCTAGGTTCCTCCCCGCCAACCCCCCCACCTCAATGTGACTCCTGCTGGTTGAAAGGGCTGCATAGCTGTTGGCTGGCATGAGACAGACGCACACGCCCAGATAGACAGGCAGACAGGTAGGCAAACAAACGCGTAGAACAAAGAACTTTATACACCCTATAAAATTTGCCAGATTTTTTTTTCTTTTTGAGGTACTGTAACTTTCCACACCATTCTAGAAAGATTGCATTTTAATGTGGCTACTTTGTAGGAATCAAACCAAAGGGGAGAAATGAAAACAGACTGTTTTGCATTTATTTTCCTTTGAGAGGGAGCTGGGAGACAGAAAAAAATGCAAAAAAATTGCATAAACTGGATTACAATTTAATTTATACTTATTTCTACACCGAGTAATGAGAAGGATTTTATACTCTCGAGGAGCAGATCCTTTAGGCAAATGGGCTGTTTGCCGCATCTGTATCATAGCTAGCTAACAGCTTGTTTTCTACATTAATAAATGATAGCATTCAGTCTTTCATACCTACCATCTACATGGCATTGCACCCACCGATCATGGAGGGTAGGCCCCCTTTGCTGGAGTTTTTGAAATGCATCCTGAGTACCAGATGGCCTTCTGTCTAGTCACATGACATGACACTACCTGCCAAGGTGCTTGACTTCCTGGTTCCAAAAGTTATTGCTGTGTCTTTCCTCACAGTAACATATAAATGAGTGGAATGATGACCAGGATCACTGAACCCTGGCTTTCCCAAGAGCTCTTGTTCCCTTCAAACCTTCTGGCATCATATTAAAAGCTACACTGGCTAATAATAACTGTGTTTATCAAACATGATAAGTCAGACACTATGCCAAGTATTCAATATGGATTACCTTTTCTACTTTATATTACCTATTTAACAACTTCATGAGGTAAGTCCTATGATGGTTAATTTTACATGTCAACTTGACTGGACTAAAGGATGCCCAGATGGCTGGTAAAATATTATTCTGGATGTGTCTGTGAGGGTATCTCTGGAAGAGATTAGCATTTGAATCAGTAGACTATGTAAAGAGGATCACCCACACCAAAGCAGGTGGGCATTGTCCAGCACTTTGAGGGCCTGAGTAGAACAAAAAAGCAGAGGAAGGGCAAATTCCTTCTCTTTGCTTGAGTGGGACATTTATCTTGTCCGGCCCTCAGACACTGGTGCTCCAGGTTCTAGGGTTTTTCAGACTCAGACTGGGACTTAAACCTTTCAGTTCAGACTGACTTACCGCTGGCTTTCCTGGTTCTCCGCTTGCAGATGGCAAATCATGGGACTTGTCAGCCTCCATAACAGAGTGAGACACTTCCTATAATAAACCTCCTCTTATAGATATATCTATATATATATCCTATTGGTTCTGCTTCTCTGAAGAGCCCTGACTAATACACTCCTATTATTGTTATCTTCATTTTACAAACAAAGCAACTAAGTCTCTCATATAGATTAGATCCCTAAGGCTAGCAAGAAGGAAGCCCACATTCGGACCCAGGCGGCCTGGCTCCAGGGCCTGTGCTCTGAACCACTAGGCCTAACTGCCTCTTCCGAAGGAAGATGTGTACGTATAGAAAGCACAAGCATACCTCATGGCACCAAATGGGTGGAATCATGTAAAGCTTCTTCATTTTTTTGTGCATGTCAAAAGCTCTCCGAGATAATGTAAGTCTCATTGGGTCACAATTTAAAGAAGCCTGTCTTGGATTCATGTACTTATTCATCAATCATTCATCGGTTGCCTACTGTGTATATAGCATAGCCTTAGAAACCGAGGGAATCACAAAAGACAGAGAAGATGTCTGGACCTTTTAGCAGCAGACGATCGACTCAGTGAGGCCAGATACACAGGAATGAGCAGACAACAATGCAGGGTAGTAAATGATCATGTTCCACAATGGATACCACAAACAAGAGGGACAATAGGAATTTAGAGATGAGAGGTACCCCTTTTGGAAGAGGTGGGCCCTGAACAGGATTCCAACAACCCTGTGAGAAGAAGCAGAAAAGAAGGGACACCCCTTCACTCATTCGTTGAATATCGGTAACCTTACCGTGTGCTGGGTCACTTTGCTGGTCACCAGAGAGTCGAGATGGTCAAGCAGCTTATTCTCTCATGTGGGGACAGCCTGATATCTGCCAAGGGTGCTAGGAGAGAGCACAAGAGAGGGACCTCCTGAGAGGTGGGAAGGCTTCCTGCAGATGGTGGCATCTGGACAAGGAAGAGTTAGCCTGTGAGGGGAAGTGAGGGGAAGTGAGGGGAAGGGCATGGCAGGCGGAGGGGAAGCTTGTGCAAAGGCATGGAAATGTGGGCTATGTTTAGGAAGGGTAGATGGAGGGAATGCCTGGGACAAAGATTTTTTTTTTAATAGAGAAAAGATGAGACTTAGAGGTATAGGGTCTGGTCTGCCCTTTCTACAGGAAGAAAAAGAGCAGAGCAGGTCAGAGTCTATCGGAGAATTGTGACTTCATCCCCAACACTCTGACATTCATCAGGATAGGAAGAAAAAGATACTCCTTCCGTCCCTCCAGCATATGAAATCAGGTCTGTCCCTCATTGCGTCTTCATTGCTGAGCTCCCTTGGTTGAACTGGGTGATGCCCAGGCTCTGTGCAACTGCGACCAACAGGAAAAGTCAGACTTTACCGTAAGGCATCATTTCCTTAAAAGAGAGCACCCTTCCTCCCTTTACCTCTCCCAGGGCTTCTGCATAATATCTACTTAAGGGAATCTGGACATTCCCAGAAAATGGCCTTTCTTTTCTCTGTAGGACAAAGTTTTCAAATGAAATCAGAATTAGACTGAAGAAAACCAGACAGCAGTCTCAGGTGTCATATTTGACACCGACTGAGACTCTCATTTTCTTTTTTTTCAATTTATTTATTATTTTTTTATCATTTAAATTTTATTTATTTTTTTATACAGTGGGTTCTTATTAGTTATCTATTTTATACATATAAGTGTATATATGTCAATCTCAATCTCCCAATTCACCCCACCACCACCATCGCCCCCCGCCACTTTCCCCCCTTGGTGTCCTTACATTTGTTGAGACTCCCATTTTCTTATTTCATAGGAATCTGGATGTGAAAGGGAAGCACTGTTACTCTGAGGTGATTATTCTCCCCAGAAGAACACAGGGCTGAGGGAGGGTGTGTGTCCCCTTCTCTGCCAAGGGTGAAGGAAAAGACATTTCTGTCCCTCCTCCAATTTGAAATTGAGCACTTTTCCCCCCACACCAATCTTTTACATATTGTTTTGGTTCCCTGACTCTCCCCACACTACAGCTGAACGGAAAGTTGATTAAATATCCTTCTGGAGTTTGCTCGAGACCCTAAACTTCATGTACATTATAGACCTGTGGAAAATTGTGTTGCAAGTTCCAAACAAGTAATAATAGACTTTAAAAACACAACCTGTTGTTGGTTAGATGAAAACTCTTCATCCTAATAACAATTTCCCTTGACAGGCAGAGTGGGCATAAGGCTTGGGGGAGGCCTAACATGCCTGGTCTTAGAAACTCTATGACTTGTAAGGGAACTTAGGGGTTATTTTTCAGATGAGGAAGCAGAAGCCCAGTGAGAGAAAATAGCAGGAGAGCTTGTGGCTGGACGGGCTTCTGACCAAGGCCTCGTGCCCCTAGTTCATGTCCATTTTCCATCTTATAATTCAACTTGGGTTGACCTGAAGAAGCAGCCACACATGAAGATGGAGAATATTGTTGCCTACGTTTGAGGGACCCCAAGAAGTAACTTCACTGTGATCCTCCATTAAAAAAGAAAAAAAGAAAGAAAAATCTTCCACGATGGTTCTATTGGTTGGAGTTAGGTTTGGCTGTGAGTAACGGAAACCCAAAATAACCATGGCCTCAACAACATAGGATTTATTTCCCTCTCACTTACAAGTCCAGAGGAAAGTGGTCCAGGAATGGGGACATGGCTGTATTCTATTACATCCTTAGGGATTTGGGCCTCTTCCAGCTTACCTTTTTACCATCCCTTCTATGTGGCCCTTGCTCTCATGGGCCGAAGTGGTACCTAGGATGGCAGTCATCCCAGCCAGGCTAGAAGAGAGGACAAAGAAGAAAAGGAAAGATGTAAGTGCCAACTTCCCTTTATGGAAACATCCAGCAACTGTAACACAGCATGTCTGCTCCCATCTCATTGGTCAGAATTTGGCCTTGGGGCAACACTTGGCTATAAGGAAAGATGAGAAATATAGTCTTTATTTTGGGCATCATGGGCCCAGCTAAAAATTATAGGGTCTATCCCTGTCTCCGCCACAATGATACAGAGGAATTTGACACATATTGATTTGTTCTTTTGAGTTAGTATTTTCCAGACCTTTTTCAAAATACAAATCCTGGGATGGCTGCCATTATCTATGTTGTCCAATGAGAATATCAAATCTCTTTCTTTTGTGGTAAGAAAGGCGAGCCATTGTAAGAGCAAACGATTAGAAAAGTCCAGGTCACTGGGATCAGAGGAAGTGGCTCTGGAAGAAGCAGGGGAGCACAGCTGGAAAAGATCTCAAAAAGAGTGTGCAGAAAACAGATGCATATAGATAGGACTATGGGCATGATCTGTGACTCTGCCCTATTGGCAAAGGCTGGATCTGTTGATATTCTGCCCATCATATTTCTCTACTTCTTATGGCAACAGTGGATTCAATCTCCTCCAGCCTCTCTGGGGGCTGTGGGATTTAGACAGCTGTTGCCTAATCTTAGTACAAGTTGTGGTGGCACAGGGTGTGTGATTTATCCAGACCCAGCATGCCAGCCGCCCTGCCAGTTTTAGCCTGTTAACTGACAATGGGTCTTAGAGCAGCTCACATTTGGTTGCAAATTAAGAGCCACTTCCAGCAAATCAATAATTCTTCAGTTTCGTCAGCCTTCTGAAAGGATGGCATGTTAGTTTGGAAGTCTTGATTGGGGTTGGCCATCACTGGACTACACATTATTGAGTCTCCAGGGTAACCTCCGGCAGCTCCTCCGACTCTCCAAGCTTCCTCTGGCCTCGAGGCTTTTACACACGCTAGTCCCTCTGTGTCTGGAGTGTTTCCCTCTCCCCTTTTGGCTAGGTAACACCTACTGAGCTTTCAGGGGAAGACTTCCCGGATGTCTGAAACTAGGGAAAACATCTTAGCCACAGGTTTTCACGGAAACGTGTAACTCTTCTTTGTGCCGTTTGTCGCAGAAGTAGTTCTACATTCATTTGTGTGATAATTTGCTTACTTAAGTTTCATAGGAAACAGCCTTGGTCCACCATGGTATCCCCTCTACCTAGCACAGATGGACACATAGTATATGCTCTATAAATTTAGCTGAGTGAGTAAAGAGGTCCCCCTGCACATTTGTCTCAAACCCTAATACGATTGCACAGATTTTCTCAATATGTTGACCATGAATCCTCTGCATCAGATTTACCTGGTTGACTCCTTTAAAGGGCACATTCCTGGGCTTATCCCTATCGTCCTCCTGAATCACTACCTGGATAGGGCCCAGGAATCTGCATGTGAGCAAGCTTCCCCGGTAACTATTAAGCACCAAGATGATTGAGAAGCCCTACCTTAGGGTGTGTAGAAGTTTGGGAAGATAGCACAGCTGGTTATAATTAAGACCCCCATGCTAGGCACTGGAATGTGTCCTAGGCTGAGACGGTTGTATTCAGGAACTATCTTAATATGCTTAAACTTGATGAAGAAACACATAAGACAGCTTAGATCTTTGAGATTTGAAAACACACTAGAAAATTCAGAGACAGCTGCTCACTGTGCTTAGCTCAAGGGTATGTGGAAATAAAACAATGTGTGCTCACTGTAGCACCTTTGCACTGAGGGATTTTTAAGGAGTAAAACCAAAGACCTTGGGCTTCCCTGGTGACGCAGTGGTTGAGAATCTGCCTGCCGATGCAGGGGACACGGGTTCGAGCCCTGGTCTGGGAAGATCCCACATGCCGCGGAGCAACTAGGCCCGTGAGCCACAACTACTGAGCCTGCGCGTCTGGAGCCTGTGCTCCGCAACAAGAGAGGCCGCGATAGTGAGAGGCCCGCGCATCCGCGATGAAGAGTGGCCCCCGCTCGCCGCAACTAGAGAAAGCCCTCGCACAGAAACGAAGACCCAACACAGCCAAAAATAAATAAATAAATAAATTTATTTTTAAAAAACCAAAAAAAAAAGACCTGATTATTACCAGTAACTTGCTGTCTTCTCCCCTCACACCCCCAAGCCCCCATCCCCAGGTGAAGTGGTGACACAGACAGAGTTCTAGCTGGTCCTTTTGAATGAAGAACTGAGTCCTCTGTGGAACCCTGGGTCTGATTTCAAGCCTCCGAACTTAAGAAGACATACATTGTATGCACCTATTAAAGACATCCAAACCTGTGAGCTGTCAAACTGTAATCCTTGTTTTCTTTGAAAAAATTGAGGTAAACTATACCCTGAAGTTGACAATGCACATGGGCAACCGCACTCAATGAAGTCCAAGTATGCAATTCAGCAAAGGGTGGGAAAACCCTTTAAAGGAAGAGTTCTACTGAGTGTTCTTGTCTTTCTTTTGCCCACCTAGTGCACTTTTTACTTCACTACAAAGATTCCTTCTTCCTCTTTTAAGACTCTCTTCTCCTCTCTCTCTACTTGAGGGTAAGTTCCTATCTTTTTTTAAGGATCATAGATTCTTTAACTTCCAAGAATTTTTCTTTTCTCCCATCGCTTCAGGACCCACCGCCTCTTTTTAATATTTCCCCAAGATCTTGGATAATCACTGTCATTTCTCTTTAAAAAAATAAATCACTCTATTGTCTCACCAAATACCCAACTCCTATATATAAATAGCTCCACTAAAACAAACAAACAAAACCAAACAGCACAAACTGATGTATGAATTGGGATTATGAATAAACATTAAAAGTTCAAAGTATAAAACATGAGACAAAAATTACTATCCCAAAGAGAACCCCAAATGCAGTAACTGGAGGAGGGCCAGGAAGAAGTCACTACACAGTAAGTCCCCTACATACGAACCTTCAGGTTGCAAACTTTCCCATCATGTAAGTTAGTTCACGAGTCTGACGTACATTGTCACGTGCAGCTTGCCCTCCGTGTCCTGTTGCTGACGATCCTTCAGCTCTACCATCTCCCACCTCCTCTCCCTCCTCCAGGCAGTAACTCTTCTTGCCTGTTCACTCAATGCCAGCCCCTGTATGCCAGCTGTTGTACTGTACTACCGTACTTTTCAAGGTACTGTACTGTAAGATTAAAGATGTTTTATTTTTTGTGTTTGTTTGTTTTTGATGTATTATTTGTGTGAAAAGCATTATAAACCTATTACAGTACGGTACTATATAGCCAACTGTACCTAGGCTAACTTTGTTGGACTTATGAACAAATTGACTTATGAACCTGCTCTCAGAACGGAACTTGTTTGTATGTAGGGGAATTACCATACTTACACTGTAACCTGCTTGAGAACAAAGTCTTACCTCGGATTCTCCTCACTTCCTAGCATAGTGCCTGACACACAGAAGTTTCAGGAAACATTTATTGAATAAATGATTGAAGGAAGGAAAGATCTCCAATTTTAACTAGGGACCTGCTAGTTTTAATGTACAGTTGCTGTTCAAAGTAAACTTCTGAACCCACAAAAACTTTATTGTGGCCCTGCCATTAACTTACCTGGCCAGATGATCCAGTGTGTTGTAGTCAAGAGTTAGGAAAACTATCCCTTTCTTGCAGTCTATAATATTCCAATCCAGCCCTTGTGATCTTACACTTGAAGGTCCCCAATCCTTCAGAGATCTTTCCAGGCCATAGTAGTGAAAAAGAAATCCTTTGCTGGCAAAATATAGGGCGTTTCAGCTAAAAATCCCTGTGTCGTGTTAGCCAACTATATTTCATTGTGGTGTCATGGAAAGTACATGGGTTTTGGAGACAGAGCCATTTGATTCTGTGAGTTACTTAACGACATGAGGGTCAACTTTCTCATCTTGAAAATGGGAATAACGACACCTATATTTTATTGTCTTTGTGGGAATTAGAGATAATTAATGAAAAGGGCTTAGGACATAACAGAAACTCAACAAATGACAGCTCTTCCTGTTCAAATTTAAGCTCTATAGGGACTGGCATTTTTGTCTTCTTTGTCACTGCTAGCTCCTAGTGCCTGGTCGAGGATAAAATCACTTGTTAATATTTGTTAAACAAAGGATGTATTTGTTTACTTACCAAGTCACAGACCGGAAACGCATCCTTGCATTTTGAATAAGCTAAAATATCATGGTGTTTAGTGTTTCTATTAGCATCTGGCTTTAAGACTGTGTAGTATGCCAGCAACAGCTGTGTGTTTTTTTTTAATTTTTAAAAATTTTGTTCTTGTTTTTGCTTTTTTTATGTGTGTTTTCTATACAACATGTAGGACAGTGGTGGATGACGTGTATCAGTGGATCTCCAGCCCAGCAGCATCAGCATCACCTGGGAACTTTCTAGAAATGTAAATTCTCAGGCCTCACTCCAGACCTACGATATATCAGTAGGGGGCCAGTAAATCTGTTTGAACAAGTCCTCAGTTGATTGGGATGCATGCTAAAGTTTGAGAACCAGAACACTGGCGTGTGTAAAATTCTCCTGTGCTGTGATTAGAAATGATATGAGAATAGATGGCTTGCACCTAGAAAATATAATCCATTGGAGATTTTAGCATATGATGCTTACAGAATTAATATCTTCCAGGTATTGAACTTTCAGGAACCTCAACTGAGTGACAGATCATGAGTTCAAATGCTTATTCAGCTGACTCTCCTCACTACATGATCTGTGGACGTGTGCTATAAGGGCTTCCGAAACTGCTCTGTTTTTACTGTGGTGCCTATTATAGACTGAATGTTTAGGTCTCCCCCCAGATTCCTATGTTGGAGCCCTAACCCCAATATGATGGTATTAGGAGATGGATCCTTTGGGAGGTAATTAGGTTTAGATGAGGTCATGGGAGTGGAGCTCCAAGATGGAATTAGAGCCCTTATTAGAAGGAGACACCAGAACTCTCTCTCTCAGCCAAGCAAAGGTACAATAAGATGGTTTGCCAGCCAGGAAGAGGGCCCTCACCAATTACCCAACCATGCTGGCACTCTGATCTTAGACCTCCAGCTTCTAGAACTGTGAGAAAATAAATATCTGTTCTTTAAGCCACCCAGTCTATGGTATTTGGTTACAGCAGCCTGAGCTGATTAAGACAGTGCCCCTTCCATCCAATTCTGGCAGAGTAAACCAGGATGGCTGTGACTCAAGGAAAGCTCCATCAATGGGCTAGCTCTCGATTCTTGTATTAGTTAAGATGTGAGCCAAGCCACTGTAACAGAGACCCAAAAAGAAAGTGGCTCAAAGAAAAGAATAGTTATTTCTTTCTTCCGTAACAGCCTGGAGGTGAATGGTCCAGGCTGGCAAGGCAGTTCTGTTGCATGAAGTTATCAAGGGACCCTTGTTTTTCCATCTTGTTACTCTGGCGACCTCAGTGGTGTTGTCCTTCTTTGCATGACTAAGGCTGAGTCAATACCAAATCTGCATTCCATCTTACTGCAAGGAGAAAATCTTAGACAATGTCTTTGGCTTTAAGAAGATGATGCCAAATTTATACATCTCACTTCCATTTATACCCCCTTACTTACAATACTGCAACCAGCTGCAAGGCAGGCTGGGAACTGTAGTGCCAGACTGGCATCCATGCACCCACATAAAGCACAGAGGGTTCTGTATTAAGAAGAAGAAGAAGAGGGAAGTGAACCCTGGGAGATGGTTGACAACCTCTGCCAGAGTTCTGAACAGCTTCTCAGTTTCTCTTCTCACGGGGCCCAGCTGTTGCGTGCAGATTCTCCTTGGATTCCTATGAGATTTCTGTATCTTTTGATTAACGCTCCCCTTTTCTTGAGTTAGTTTGAGATTATTCTTTGTTACCAAATGCTCCAGATGAGAACAGTGTACCTTAAATCCCTCAGATCTTAGTGAAGGTTAAATTAAACATAATGTGACAACAAGTGATGGGCTCAGAGCAAGCACTAAGCACAAGCACCAAGTGAAAGGGTTGGGCAGTTCTGACTACCAGGAGGGCCATAAGGTGAGATGGGATGAGGACATCCCCCATGGCACAGTTGCGAGCTGTCCTGAGCACTCTCTCCACTGAGAACTCTGAGCCCAGGCAAAACCTTATTAACTTGTCTTCGGCAGCTTTCATTCTCTTTCTGCATTTTTTGCCAGTGGGATCTCTGCCATCGGAACTCCCACATCCCGTGTCTATTCCCTTATATTTCTGTTCTGCTGTGTGCATATGCACTAGGGACTCCTTGGGGCTCAGTGCCTTATCATTAAATGTGACTCTCTAGTAGTGGGGACATTTTAGGCCCATTGGGGGTATTAGTTTCGGTATGTTAGGGGTTCTTGTTGCCCTGCAAATAACACGCAAGCCCCGTCCTTCTGGCATGTTGTGACAACATCTCCCTGTCCTCACTTCAGGATAATAGTCTGGTGAGAGAAATAGCATCTTTTTTCTTCCTTTAGTTTTAATTTATCATATAAACATCTAATGAGTCCACTGACTAGCAACTCAGCAACACTTGAATCCATTCAGGGCTTCCATTTCCTGGAAGAGATAGGTAGAATTCTTGGGTCTCTTCTCTCGCAACCTTGTTTCCTTTTCCTCCTTTTAAAGTTGACTCTTTGACTCTGATGTGCAAATGCCTGGACCAAATAAAGTGCCAGGATTGCACAGTTGTGTGTCTAGTGAGGGGTTATAGTAAACTGAGGAAAAGGAGAAGAAACATTCAATGGGATTTTGCATATTCAAGGTTGAAAATGAAGTCAATGTTTAGACTTAATCAACTCAACACCTGTCTTTGGCCTCATCTATCCCGGGCTTCTTGGCTTCTTCTCTGGGTAGTTTGTTCTTCCATGGGCCATGTGTCTCAGTGAAATAATGGGGCAGTTACAGTTCCATGACATTCTGTTCGTGGAAGGCTTTACAGGAGGAATGGAAGATGGAGGGGTAGGGAATGGGCTCAACATGGGATAAACAGCCATTATGTGCCAGGCACTGATGGATGCTTTTAATGCTCAAATAAAGTGGAGAGGAATTAATATTTCAACTTATGAGAAAATTGAGGCTTGAAAAGTTTAAGTAATTCACCCAGGTCCCTAATAACTGATAAGTGGTGAAACCAGAATCTGAACAAGGTTTGTCTGCTTTTTAAAGCCTGTACTCAAAATTGCCTTCAACAGCTTTACGCAAAGGGTCTTTCATGAATAGTTATACCTTGGCAGCAAGGAAAGGAGGATGGCCCACTTTAATTGCATTCTTTATTAGTGGACGGAGGGTGCAGGGGGAATGGGGACCACTGAAAATTAATTCATAATTTATCAAGGGGGTCTAGGTTCTGCCACAATCTTATTATTTGACTCCAGGAAAATCCATTTTCTTCCCTGTGACTTAGTTTTACAACCAGATTTTTTGAAAATAAAAAAATAAAATAAAAAAAAGACAATGCTCCCAGTGTTTGAAGGGATCAGTAAAAATTGAGGTGAAAGACCATATAAAAATCCTAGCAGGTAGGAGGTCCATATGTATGAGTATAAATGATAGATTTTAAAAACTCCATTTAAAAGCATTCTATACAGAGCAACTTCTATTTAGTTTTGCTATTGTACCAGACTTGTTTCTTAAAGGTGGGCCCCATATCTTCATCAAGGAATCCTAAAATGTTAGAACTGAAAGCGACTTTGGACATCAGCAAGGCTAACATTCCCAATTTTTTTTGGCTGAAGATAATCTCTTTTTCTGTTTCCCTTACATGGCTTAGTGCCTTGACTTGATACAGTAAGGGCTTATTAAATAGCAATTGAATAAATAGTGAATGTCTTGTATATGCTTTGTCGTTTGACCTCATCCCTGCACCTCTGTGAACAAGGATACAGGAGCAATCTGAACCTTGGAACACATTTTATACAATCATTAATCACCCCTTTAAGAGTGTAATTGTTTTTATGAGTTTTCCCTCCTGAAATGACCTTTACTACAGCATAGGTTTAGTTTAGAATATGAATTCAGTGAATTCAAGTGTTTCGTAGCAAACATTCCAGTGCCCTCTCTGATTGTATTAGACCTACAATGATGACAAAATCAGCATTTGGGTAACACTGTGACACCGTTGCTCTACTTATTTCATCAATATGATGATCTCTAGCAAGCCTGGGAACTGTAACGGCAAGTTCCCCTGTACCTGCGGCTCTATGGCTGGCTTTGTGGCTTTGTAACACATGCAGGTATGTGTAACCCATGCAGGTATGTGTAACCCATGCAGGTGTGTGTAACCCATGCAGGTGTGTACAACCCATGCAGTTGAACAAGGTTTAGTGCTCTGCCTTCACCCTCTTGAAATTCTTAATAATTTTTAACAAGTGGCCCTGCATTTTCTAGATATTTTTAAAAATAAATTTATTTTATTTATTTATTTTTGGCTGCATTGGGTCTTCGTTGCCGTGCGCGGGCTTTCTCTAGTTGCGGCGAGCAGGGGCTACTCTTCATTGCGGTGAGCAGGCTTCTCATTGCAGTGGCTTCTCTTGTTGTGGAGCACGGGCTGTAGGCACGCGGGCTTCAGTAGTTGTGGCACATGGGCTCAGTAGTTGTGGCTCATGGGCTCTAGAGCGCAGGCTCAGTAATTGTGGCTCACGGGCGCAGTCGCTCCGCGGCATGTGGGATCTTCCCAGACCAGGGCTTGAACCCGTGTCCCCTGCCTTGGCAGGCGGATTCTCAACCACTGCACCACCAGGGAAGCCCCAGCCCTGCGTTTTCATTTTGCACTGAACACTGCAAATTATGTAGCCAGTGCTACCTGGCCCCCTGTGTGTGCTTGAGCTGTGTGTGCTCTTCTTGCAAGTTCCCCACCCCCTTTCTCAAAGGCAGAGCTATCACTTACTCCCATCTTGCTGGGATCTGAAACATCAGCCAGACCTTTAGAATAAACTAGTAAGTACATTATTCAAAACAAACTGTGTTAGATGGCCAGGAGGCACATGAAAAGATGCTCAATATTGCTCATTATTAGAGAAATGCAAATCAAAACTACAAGGACGTATCACCTCAGAATGGCCATCAGCAAAAAGTCTACAAATAATAATTGCTGAAGAAGGGTGTGGAGAAAAGGGAACCTTCCTACACCGTTGGTGGGAGTGTAAATTGGTGCAGCCACTATGGAGAACAGTATGGAGGTTCCTTAAAAAACTAAAAATAGAATTACCATATGATCCAGCAATCCTACTCCTGGACATAGATCCAGAAAAGATGAAAACTCTAATTCAAAAAGAAGCCTGCATGCCTAGAGCCTGTGCTCGGCAACAAAGAGAAGCCACTGCAATGAGAAGCCCGTGCACTGCAAGGAAGAGTAGCCCCCGCTCACCAGAACTGAAGAAAGCCCGTGCACAGCACCAAAGACCCAATGCAGCCAAAAATAAATAAATAAATGAATTTTTAAAAAAAGATACATGCACCCCAATGTTCATTGCAGCACTATTTACAATAGCCAAGACATGGAAGCAACCTAAATGTCCATCAACAGATGAATGGATACAGATGTGGTATATATATACAATGGAATACTACTCAGCCATGAAAAAGGATGAAATAATGCCATTTGCAGCAATATGGATGAACCTAGAGATCATCATACTAAGTGAAGTAAGTCAGAGAAAGAAAAATATCATATGATATCACTTATATGTGGAATCTAAAAAAATGTTACAAATGAACTTATTTACAAAACAAAAATAGACTCATAGACATAGAAAACAGACTTATGGTTACCAAAGGGGATACTGGGGGGCAGGAGGAGAGACAAATTAGGAGTTTGGGGCTAACATATACACACTACTATATATAAAACAGGCAAGCATCAACCTACTGTATAGCACAGGGAACACTACTCAATATCTTGTAATAACTTATAATGGAAAAGAATCTGAAAAAGAATATACATATGTATGTATGTATATGTATAACTGAATCACTGTGCTGTACACTTGAAACTAGCACAACATTGTAAATCAACTATACTTCAATTCAAAAATTAAATTAAATGACTGAAAAAAAACCTAATTGTGTTCTTCCTGCATTTTGGCAAATTAATGGGATGGAATGAATATGTGTTAATCATTCACTTATTTCATTTCACGGTCACCTCAAACCTGTGAGATAAGAGCTATTATTTGGATTTTACAGATGGAAATATTGAGGCTCAGGGAAGTTGGTAAGTGGCAGGGCTCACACACTGAATTCTGATTTGTCTGACTCCAAAGCCCATCCCATTTCTCTACCTTTGCTCATCTGAGGCCTGGCAAACTTCCCCTTGAGATCACAGCACTGCCTGAAAGGACCAATGACTTTTTCCATCGTTTTTACACCCTTACATTTTGCGCAAGACTTTCACAGTTGTTTGGTTAACAACTAGGATATGTTATTCTAGACTCGCCCATATCAGGCTTTCAGTTATACATCAACATTCCCAGGACCACCTATGGAACTAGAATTAAAGCGGCAACATTGCTCTCGCTGATGGGAGTGGGGAGTAGAGAAAGCAGACAAGCAGCTTCAAGAACTGATGTGCTCTGGGATCTTGAGTCCAAGCCAAAAGGCATATGCCTTACTCAGCAACACTTTCAGCTGTGTCATAGCAAATGGCATTTATTCATTTCTTTTACAAACCTCTGTCCAGCATTTGCTATGTACCAGGCACTGTACTAGGCCCTGCAGAGACTATAATGAAAAAGACACAGCCCCTGCTTTCCAGAAGGTCACAGGCTGGCAGAAAGGTACAGGCTCTTTTTTTTTTTTTTAATTAATTAATTAATTATTGGCTGCATTGGGACTTCATTGTGGTGCGCGGGCTTCTCAT
Source organism: Balaenoptera acutorostrata (assembly GCF_949987535.1). Lineage (NCBI taxonomy): Eukaryota > Metazoa > Chordata > Mammalia > Artiodactyla > Balaenopteridae > Balaenoptera > Balaenoptera acutorostrata. The sequence goes on along the minus strand of NC_080064.1, from coordinate 129,942,180 downwards.
TGAGGTGGCTTCTCTTGTTGCAGAGCACACGGGCTCTAGGCACGCGGGCTTCAGTAGTTGTGGCTCGCAGGCTCTAGAGCACAGGCTCAGTAGTTGTGGCGCATGGCCTTAGTTGCTCCACGGTATGTGGGAACTTCCCGGACCAGGGCTCGAACCCGTGTCCCCTGCATTGGCAGGCAGATTCTTAACAACTGTGCCACCAGGGAAGTCCCGGTGCAGACTCTTAACTCTCTTTACTCCAACATTTTGCCAGCCATGGTTCTGAAGTTGAGGAGTCAAGAGTCAGAGAAAATTTAGGAAATAGGTGATATTATTTTTGAAGCTCACTGGAATTCTCCCTTGCCTGAGCCTTGCTGTAGATTAGGGTCTTTGATTGGGTGGCATACCTATACCTGTCATAATTTGCATCCTTCGATTAATAGCTGACTCTGGCCAATCTTGTACCTTCCTCTACTTTAGTAAACAGAAACACAAGTTCTGAAAATTGACATGAAGAAGAGTTGAATAGCAAACAAGCTCTGCCCTGGGTCCCCACCCTCTACCTGGCTGCTGTGCTTTGTAAAACCACTGATTGTTTAATAGCCTCAAGAAGGCAGCAGGGCGAGAAGGCCAGAATTATGCTCAGCAAACGCAGGAATGGAGTATGGTTCTCTGTGAATGTTTCCATGGTAACAGTGATAACAGCTTATATTTATAGACCCTCTATTTCCAAGGAGCTCAAAGCGCTTTATAGACACAGTACCTTCATCTATGGGGCAGGGGGAAGGGGAGAGAGAGAGAGAAGGGGAGGGGGAGGGAGGAGGGGGAGGGGGAGGGAGGAGGAGGAGGGAGATGTAAAGGAGGAGGAGGAGGAAGAAAGGGTGGGAGAGAGGGAGGGTGAACGTGAGCAGGAGAGGAAGGAGGAGGGACAGAAGGACATGATGTGCTATTATGCACATTTCACAGATGGCACAGAGTGGGGAAGTCAGTGACCCAAGGTGGCATGGTAAGTCGGGGACAGATGGCAGACTGGATGGCCCTAGTGGCTCATATAACTCCTGGAACCCTTGCTGCTGGTACTGGGCAGATGTCAGGGCTGAGTTGCCATCTCCCAGTCATCTAGTTCTGCTCAGTGTCACCTGGGTGAGCAGATAACTCCAGGATGTCAAAGGCAGTTTGGTTCAACTATTGTTGACATGAAACACAGGACAATTTTTCTACGGAGAATTGGGGATAATGTCTAGAGTCCTTACAGCCAGATAGCCACCAGACAATCCCAGATGGCATTCCCAGGAGTGAGAGGCTTTCATGTCCTGATAACCTCAGATGAAAAGGACTACACACACAGAGAAGGTCTGCACATGCTGATGGAAATGGTTCTTTAAATGGAGCCCGTTTCAGTGTCCCCAGGACCTTTGGAGGGAATGCTTCTTGATAATTCCCCCGAGACACACATCCACTCCATTAGATGTGTGATGTAGCTTAGAGTTATTTGAAAGCAGTAGCCTATAAAATTGAAAATGAACCTTGTGAATCCCAGATCTACCATTCTTTGTATAAAATACTTTGTATGAGTGAAGTCAACATCCTCTGGGGGAGGCTTAAACTCTGGGGTGGGTCGGAATGGCTCTCAAACTCCCTCATCCTGGAGTCATTTCTGTCCCCATTCTTCTTTAGTCAGAATTTGCCAACCCTGGTCCGCATTTCTTATCCTCATAGACCTTCTGTTTCCCCACTCCTTACTGTCACCTCATTACCTATTTGGCCTTTGGAAAATAGGATCAATTTTCTTTTTTAGAAGAGCCGTTATCTGCAGAGTATCCACTAACCCAGCCAGCAGTCCCCATGGCACCCCTGAGAGACAAGGGCCATCCTCCTCCGGGTCGTCAGGGGTCTTTATGAACAAATCATGCCAGTTCCTGTGGCCCGGGACCTCAGGCTTAAGCAAAAGGTGACCTTCTTACTTGCCCTCGGTCTGTTTAGGCTGCAGGGACCCTTGGATTAAGGGGTTGGTAGTTTGGAAGTTCAGGGGGTGAGCCCCAGGAACATTTAAATGTTTGATTTACAAATAGGCTCTGACCCCCAAAGCAAAAAGAACTTAAATAAGGGACACTCTAAAGAAGAAGGAATGGTTTGCTGGGGCTTCCAGGTCATAGCACCATATTAGGTACTTGGCGTGTATCCATTAGTGCCCTGAGGTTTGACTGTCCAGGAGACTGTGTGGGATCCTCTTCTACACCCCCAGGACAGGCTGCCTCACACTGAATTTCTTTATGTTCCCCCCAAGACACCGAGCTCCCCCTTACCTCCTGGCCTTGGGCTCCATGAGGAAGGAATCCTGTTTCCTTTGCTACTGTCTCCACAGCCCCTAGTTTGGTGTCTATTACAGACTCAGTATTTGTAAGTGAATAAACTTCCTGTGGCTCGGCCCTCCTCCCTTCCATCCTCACACTTTTTTTGGTTTACCTGTTCCTCTTTTAATAGCCCCCTTCCAAACTCTCAAATACGGTCCCTCTCCTTGTTCTTATAGTGTATGTTATCCTTCCCCATTCACAGCACTTTTCATACACTATGACATTTGCTTATGCTCATATGAGTTTCTAGATGCCATTGAAAGGGACTTTTGAGTAGAAAACATTATTCAAAGGTTTACGTTTTGCGACAGATGAATGGATAAAGAAGATGTGGTACGTATATGCAATGGAATACCACTCAACCATAAAAAAGAACAAAATAATGCCATTTGCAGCAACATGGATGCAACTAGAGATTATCATACTAAGTGAAGTCAGTCAGAAAGAGAAAGACAAATACCATATGATTTCACTTATATGTGGAATCTAAAATGTGGAACAAATGAACCTATCTATGAAACAGAAACAGACTCATGGACACAGAAAACAGAATTGTGGTTGCCAAGGAGGAGAGGGGGGTGGGGAGGGAGGGACTAGGAGTTTGGGGTTAGTAGGTGCAAACTATTACATATAGAATGGATAAACAACAAGGTCCTACTGTATAGCACAGGGAACTATATTTAATACCCTGGGATAAACCATAATGGAAAAGAATGTAAAAAAGAATGTATATATGTTTATAACTGAGTCAGTTTGCTGTACAGCAGAAATTAACACAACATTGTAAATCCACTATACTTCAATTAAAAAAAAATTAAAAAAAGAAACAAACCAAAACACCACAAAGGTTTACTTTTTGGATTAAATGTTAATATTCCACTTATTAAAGTTAAAATTTGAAAAACATAGCTTTTTTTGGCTCAGCTTACATGTGTAATTATTTTATTTTTTGGTCTAGCTGAGTTTAGCAACCACTTCATATATAAATATATATATGTGTGTATATATATACACACGTATTCAGAGTTTGCCAACCCTGGTCCCAATTTCTTATCCTCATAGACCTTCTGAAATATATGTATATATATCTGAAATAAATAAATAAATAAATATATATATATATATATATATATATATATATATTATATATATATACACACACACACATATTTCAATTAACAAAACTTTCTGGAGTACTTCAATATAACATGCAAGAGGGAGGAGATATGGAGATATATGTATATGTATAGCTGATTCACTTTGTTATAAAACAGAAATCAACACACCATTGTAAAGCAATTATACTTCAATAAAGATGTTAAAAAATAAAAAAAAATTTATATACATTTAACCTCTTAAATGTATAAATATAGGGTCCTAAACTTCTCTTACATGTTTCAGTAAACTTAATAAGAATTCAACTTTCAATTTAAAACATAAAACTCCACATCAACTACCCCACATCAATTACTCATCAAGTATTTTAAATTGACATTTCAAGGCTATACCTCTAATAGGTCCAATTCTCTTAAGAATTACCAATACACAAAGAGCAAATATACACAATTTCTTTCTTAATACAAAATTATCAATACTATGGTTTGGTTCTCTCATATCTTTCCATACTTACTTCTCACTTTTCCTGGTGTTAAGAAGCACACACCCTCCCTCAAGGAACACAGTTGCCATCTCATTTACTTAGGAGCAGGGTTTTGGCCAGGACATGGGCTTGTGCATGACCATGATGGGCTTTATTTAACGGTTATAAACTTGTAGGCTTTCACACTAGAGAGGTTGGTCATCTAGGCTCCTGGCCACTTCATCTAATTCTTTGTTTACTCAAGAAGTCTGAAGCTCTCATTCTTGCTGCTCACTTGACTGGATTTTGTACTTCTTTGGTACCTTAAGATTTATAAATACATTTATAAGTATAGTAACTCTAACTTGAACTTGATGGAATTAGAAGATCTGCAACCATTATCTTCTTGCTAATAATAAATAAATTTGACTTTGAGGGAGTTTTCTATTCTTTCATATTCTCAGTATCATACCACCCTTAGGGCTATTTAATTTGATATTCTGGTGAATTTTGTTTGACTCCTAACGACTCTGGAGGTTAGAGTCTCTGCCTGCTGCACCCTTGTCTCCACCATCAGATTGTGAGCTTCCTGAGGACAGGACAAGGTGCTTTGTTTGGAGTTGTAGGCCCAGAATTCAGCACACAGCTTGGCACAGAACAGACACTATTGTCACTTGGCCTTTCAGGTGAAGACCAGCAGGAGTCATCTGTAGTTGAACAAGTTGGGTTTACTGCTCCTTGCAAAGATGGAGCTCCTCACCATGGGCAACCATAGGGTGTGTCAGTAAGAAAGTGTTAGAAAGGACTTAGGATGCAGCAACATGGATGGACCTAGAGATTATCATACTAAGTGAAGTAAGCCAGATAGAGAAAGACAAATATCATATGATGCCACTTACATGTGGAATCTAAAAAAATGATACAAATGAACTTATTTACAAAACAGAAACAGACTCACAGACATAGAAAAGAAAACTTATGGTTACCAAAGGGGAAGGGGAAGGATAAATGAGGAATTTGGGATTAGCAGATACACACTACTATATATAAAATGGATAAACAACAAGGACCTACTGTATAGCACAGGGAACTATATTCAATGTCTTGTAATAACCTACAATGGAAAAGAATCTGAAAATTTTTTATATATTAAAAATATATTCAGATACATATATCTGAATCACTTTGCTGTACACCTGAAACTAACACAACATTGTAAATCAACTATACTTCAATTAAAAAAATCAAATTTCGATATAACTACCAAAAAAAAGAAAAGAAAAAGAAAGGACCAAGGAAAGGACTTGGGCTTGCTTGTGTTAGATGATTTGGGGTAGGGTTTATAGAGGCAGGGCTTTGCTCTGAATTGAATGGTGCTAGGAAGCAGAGGTAATTCAGGAGGTTGACTAGAGCAACGTTAAAGAGGTAACTGGTAAAGAAATAGCAGTCATGCATATTAGTCAGGATAGGGGATATTGAGTCATTTTGAAGGTTTGGGCAATGTTCGCGTTTCTGTCTGTTTAGACGTGATCACAGAGTGTTCTTATTCTGGTCTTACTGCATCATAGTCACAGAGTAGCCTTTCTGCTCATGTGTGAAATTGATTCTGTTCCACAGGAGGACACCAAGACCTGGCCATGAGCGCTGGGCCAGCTTGTAGCAAAGCCAAGGTTTAGTAGGAGTACCAGTCTGGCTCCAGTGTGGACTATAGGACACCTCTAGTTGGTCCAGGGTCCTGCTCCCACTACACCTCCTTCAGATTCTCTGGACCTCAGAGAGTGGCTTACACAAAGCCTTAGGACCCGATACATCTTTCTCCCTCTCTCCCAGCCACCTCTGTCTTTAACATGCATTTTTCAGTGTAGCGACTCTCTATGTCTTAGAGTCAAGGGAGCAGACGGGGGAGACCAGTGGCTAAAACAAGCTGCCTAGCCACCATCTGTCCTCCCTCATGTGGGATCTGTCTAACCAACTCTTGCTTCTCCTCCTCCAGCCCAGATTTTCCACCCCTGGTTGCTGCAGTCAGCAAAGCTGGCACAGACCAGGCTCTCAGCCCCTGCTGTTGACCTGCCAAAAATATTTCTGCAACTGGAATTCAATTTGGAAAAGGTTTTACAAATAGAATAGCTTGGGAGAACATTTTAATTTCCCTGATCAAAGTATGATGTGCTATTCTTCTGGATAATAGCTCCCAATGCTTTGGAAGTGGAGATCTTAACTGGTTGATCTTAGTCTTTGATTTTATCCCAGTCCCTTAATTTGGACATCTTTAAAATTAGTAACGATCTCAAACATAAGAACACTTGGAGTGTACATAAATATTTAAGATCCTGACTCAAGGAACTTGTTAATTCCCCAAGTCCTTTGACTAGGGGGAAAACAGTTCACAGCTGGATTGTCTGTCATTTACACTCCGACAAATCTGTTCCCCTGTACCACTCTCACCAGTCATTGAGTCGCTTTGAAAAATATACATTTTGAAGAACTAGTCAAATATTTAGAAGGCTAGAAGGCATATATATATATATATATATATATATATACATATATATATATGTATATATATATATACACACACACACATATATATATCTTATATATTTTCTTTCTCATATAACTGATGTTGTGATTATGTTAGTAATAATAACAGCAATGACCTTCCTTTGGGAATGTTTATTAAACTTACAGAATAAAGAAGACTTTGATTATGTCTTGGTCTTTACATTAAATTGCAGGGTATCTTTAACCAGTTAAATTAACCAACCAATAAGTAAACTGCTTTCCTTATAAAGACTACTGAAATGAACATGTAAATTGCTAGGAGAAGTGGAAAAATCTACCAGCTGGTTGATTTATTGTTGGTGGACACTGGCCTCTTTCTACACTTGTTTTAACTTTTATGTGAATATGTCAAGGGCAAAGTACAGAAGCCAAGTGTGCAGTACGATTCTGGTATAGTGGCACATTAACTGTTCTAAGAGTCAAGAGACCTTAGAATTCTAGTATCACCTTAGTACTTAAATGTTGACCTTAAACAAAACATGCAAACAAAAGTACCTAGATCTCAGTTTTTGTAAAATGAGAGGAATTGCACTAGCTGATTTAGCAGGTTCCTTGCAGCTGAAGTACTCTAGCTTTCGAAGGTATGAATGCATTCGGTCAGTCATTTAATACAGGCAGCTCACAAAAAATAATAGACCCATAATATATTTAGTGCATGCTGCCGTGGGGTGAAGGTGATGTACCGTAGGTCATGTACCCCAAACGGTAGCTTGTGCCATAGAATGTGTTGTATCTGAAACGTATGTTACATTCCCACCTTTCATCTCCTTTAAAACAACTATTTGTTTACACATTAAGCTTAGCCATTATCACATACATAAAATGTGTTGTATCTGAAACATATGTTACATTCCCACCTTTCATCTCCTTTAAAACAACTATTTGTTTACACATTAAGCTTAGCCATTATTACATACATAAAATGTGTTGTATCTGAAACATATGTTACATTCCCACCTTTCATCTCCTTTAAAACAACTATTTGTTTACACATTAAGCTTAGCCATTATTACATACATAAAATGTGTTGTATCTGAAACATATGTTACATTCCCACCTTTCATCTCCTTTAAAACAACTATTTGTTTACACATTAAGCTTAGCCATTATCACATACATAAAATGTGTTGTATCTGAAACATATGTTACATTCCCACCTTTCATCTCCTTTAAAACAACTATTTGTTTACACATTAAGCTTAGCCATTATCACATACATAAAATGTGTTGTATCTGAAACGTATGTTACATTCCCACCTTTCATCTCCTTTAAAACAACTATTTGTTTACACATTAAGCTTAGCCATTATTACATACATAAAATGTGTTGTATCTGAAACGTATGTTACATTCCCACCTTTCATCTCCTTTAAAACAACTATTTGTTTCCACATTAAGCTTAGCCATTATCACATACATAAAATGTGTTGTATCTGAAACATATGTTACATTCCCACCTTTCACCTCCTTTAAAACAACTATTTGTTTACACATTAAGCTTAGCCATTATCACATACTTGCTGGCCAGACTCACGATCTGCTCATGATCTGATATCATCTATTGTCTACAATTTATATTTTATGTGTTGCTCTGCTTCTCAGCCTGGCAGCTCGGGCTGGGCTCTTGGTAATGAGAACATAGTGCATATCTGTGCTGCTAAAATCATGAAATAAAACTTTGTCCAACCAGAAAACAGTCATTATCCTCATTTCTGCTAAGAATGGAGGTGCTTTGCGGGATGATCCTAGATATTAACAGCTTAATTAGGTGTTTACTAGAAATGTAAACATTACAGCAAGATTTTTTTGATAAGGAAATTTTAGATACTTTCCTTAGTGATAAATTTTACTTAAAAAACCTGCCTAGGAAGTGAACTATTTTAACAATATCCTACCTGAAACTACTTGTCTATTTTTATTGTTGGGTACTATATATTATACAAAATAAAAATATAAGTTCACAAGGTTTTTCAATAGTATAAAAGGGTTTCAGGATAGAAGACCCTTACCATAAGTTTGGTTTGAGGACCCTAAACTTAAATCCTATGACCTTCCATAGTGAGATTATAACCACAACATGTGGCAGCTGGGGACCAAGAAGGACATTAGGAACACTTACAGGACAGAATGTCTGGCATTAAAATCTCCATTAGCACCAAAGCCTGCTTTATGCACACAGACCTACTGTATTGACTTTGGCAATGTGTCTACCTTGTCACGCCGATAAAGTTAACTGAAGTTGAAAACTGATTGATAACACAACCTAGTTCTCTCTGTCTCTCTTTTCACTTGGGTTGCGATCTGGTTTAGCTGAACGTGGCAGAACCCTCTCCCCCTGTGCCCATACTTTTCTCCCTCTTTGGGTCAAGACTTGGGCAGCCCCGTCCCCTGGGAGAGGCAGGCTGCCTGAGGAAATCACTCTTCCAGACTTCACACATCCTCAAGCACTTGATGTCTGTTTAACGAAAATTAAACTTTTATTTACTCTGAAAATGTATTCAGTGGAGCTTTGTCTACAGACATATGCGTGCCTTGTTAATCCAGTTAGGAAAAAAAAATAAAATTAATATGACTCTAGCTAAATGGTAGCAGCAACAGGGGAAACGTTTCAGCACCTGCTCGGGCAGCCCAGGGAACATCCTTCTGACCTTGTAAGGCTTGGAGATCACAGGACAGCTGTGCCCAAGAGAACCATGGACCGACAGAGGATAGAGGGGCAAGAATGCCCCAAAGGATTAAACCTGAAGAGACAGGGAAGGGGAGGGTGTGAGCTAATTAGAAACTCTAGGATGTTCAATCTGGAGAAGTCCTTGTATATTTTCTAGTAGGACCTCCTCATGTTGTGCACGAAGAGGAACAGTCCCCGAAAGGGTAGGTAGTGACAAAGCCAACTCTGAAACTCAGGTTTCCTGACTTGTCAGGTAGTCTTTTCATCACACCACACTGTGTGCTTTACCTATTAGAGCCTCCAGCACTTTGGGAGACAAAGGATTCTAATCATAGCCTCACCACTGATTTTTGGCATAACTGGGCAAGTCGCCCTTTCTGAGTTTCAGCTTCATTCTCTCTTGAGATGGGGACAGTGCCAGGCCGAGCTGACCCACGTTTAGAGCTCAGGTTCTCTGGAGAACAGCGCACTCTAGATGCTTTTATTTCTTGTCTCCATGAAGGAACGTTCTGAGTGTTAGATTTTACCCAGCTGTGCCTCTTTCTTTGTTTTTCTCTTGGACAGGGAGATTGCTTTGTTTCCTGACCAGGGTCTGTTAGAGGCAGATGAAATCTGCCTGCTTATGTAGACGAGTTTCAGTTACTCCAGCTAAGCACATGAATTCTTCCCTTTTGGGCTGTTCCCAGAATGGTTGAGAAGGTGATGGTACCCTGTAAATCGGGTAAGTAAAACACAACACTGACCTAGGGCTTTCTTAAAATGATTGCGATAAATAACTTGACCAGGACATTACAAAAGAATAATGATTTGGGTATTTTCTGTTTTAAGCAATACTAAAAGTTAAAATGATGTGAACTTCTAAGACAGAAACATGAGGTGATAGTTACTCACATGATCAAATGATTCTTTACCTTTCTTGCAGATTTTTCTTCCATTAGCACAATGGAAAGTGCAACCTAGTTTATACACATCTATTGCATAAAGTAGCATGCACCAAATTTTCAGAACTCACAAGAACCCCATATTTATCACATGTACCATATATGTACCACAGTCCTGATGATCTCTGTCTTTTCCCATTATTAACTCATTTTAAAGATTTTGAAATATATATATATATATATATATATATATATATATATACACACACACACACATATATCTTTTGTAAAAGGCACATGTAATTTTTGTGAAAGACTAGAAAGTTACCCCCATAATCCTACCACCCAGAGATACCTATCCTTATCACCTTGTTGTAGATCCTTACGGAATTCTCTATATAGTACTACTGCTATATACTACTGAAAGTACTATACAATAATACTAATTATTCTCTTTTCTGCATATTTTCTCCAACCTTTTTCTATTAGTATATTGTGAACCACTTTCCATGTTGATAAATATTAATTTACAACTTTATTATAATAGCTACTGTTTGTACACACATTCATACACAATTATTTCAGTCATATGCTATGGCTGACATTAAGTTGCTTCCAACTTTTAACTATTACAAATGACCATTCAGTTCAATGCATATCTTTAAATCTTTGTGCATTCCCTCCATTATTTTCTCAGGGTAAATTTTACTAAAATGGAATTTCTTGGTCAGAGAGCATCCTTACTTTAAGGCTCTTGATATATATCATTAAATTGCTCTGAAGAAAAACTGTACCGAGAAGTCTGTAAGTGATTATTTTTCTCTGTACCTCAATAGCCATGTGCATGATCTTTTTGAAAGCCATTATTTTTTTAGAGCGTTTTAGGTTCACAGCAAAATGAAGAGGAAGGTACAGATATACATCCCTGCCCCCCCACATTTTAGCCCCCATTATCAACGTCCCCCACCAGAGTGACACATTTTGTTACAATTGATGAACTTACATTGACACATCATAATCATCTAAGGTCCATAGTTCACATTAGGGTTCACGGCTGGTTTTTCACATTCTGTAGGTTGGGACAAATGTATAATGACATGCATCTAGCATTACAGTATTGTACAGAGTATTTTGACTGCCCTAAAAATCCTCTGTGCTATGCCTATTCATCTCTCCTCTGCCACTCCCCCCGTCCCTCAACAAAAATCCTGGCAACCGCTGATCTTTCTATTGTCTCCACAGTTTTACCTTTTCTGGAATATCATATAATTGGAAGCACACAGTATTAGCCTTTTCAGATTGGCTTCTTTCACGTAATAATATGCATTTAAGTTTCCTCATGTCTTTTCATGGCTTAATAGCTCATTTCTTTTAGTGCTGAATAATAGTCCGTTGTCTAGTTGTACCATAGTTTATTTATCCACTCACCTACTGAAGGGCATCTTGGTTGCTTCCAAGTTTTGGCAGTTATGAATAAAGCTGCTGTAAAATATGTGTGCATGTTTTTGTGTAGATGTAGGTTTTTAATTTCTTTTGGTAAATACCGAGGAGCTCAACTGCTAGATCATATGGTAAGAGTATGTGTAGATCTGTAAGAAACTGTCAAGGTGTCTGCTAAGGTCTACTAACTGTCTGCTCAGTTCTTTGGCCATTTTTTGATTGGGTTGTTTTCTTATTGTTGAATTTTAAGAGTTCTTTATATATTTTGGATAACAGTCCTTCGTCAGATGTGTCTTTTGCAAATATTTTCTCCCCGTCTGTGGCTTGTCATCTCATTTTCTTAATGCTGTCTTTTGCAGAGCAGAAGTTTTTTTATTTTAATGAAGTCCAGTTATCAATTATTTCTTCCATGGATTGTGCCTTTGGTATAGTATCTAAAAAGTTATCACCACAACCAAGGTCATCTAGGTCTTCTCCTATGCTATTTTCTAAGAGTTTTATATTTAGGTCTATGATCATTCTGAGTTAATTTTTGTGAAGGGTGTAATGTCTATGTCTAGATTCATTTTTTTTGCATGTGGATGTCCAGTTGTTCTAGCACCATTTGTTGAAAAGAATATCTTTGCTCCATTGTACTGCCTTTGTTCCTTTGTGAAAGAAAAGTTGACTGTATTTATGTGGGCCTATTTCTGGGCTCTCTATTTTGTTCAACTGATCTGTCTATTCTTTCATCAATAACACACTGTCTTGATTACTGTAGCTTTATTGTAGGTCGTAAAGTCAGGTAGCTTCAGTCCTTGAACTTTGTTCTTCTTCAATATTGTATTGGCTATTCTGGGTGTCTTGTCCCTTCATATACACTTTAGACTTATTTTATAGATATACACAAAATAACTCGCTGCAATTTTGATTAGTATTACATTGAACCTACAGATGAATTTGGGAGGAACTGACATGTTGACAATATTGAGTCTTCCTATCCATGAACATGGAACATCTAATTATTATGTTCTTCTTCGATTTCTTTCATCAGAGCTTTGTAGTTTTCCTCATATAGATCTTGTACATATTTTGTTAAATTTATACCTCAGTATTTTATTTTTGGGGGTGTGAATATAAATCGTATTGTGTTTTTAACTTCAAATTCCACTTTTTCATTGCTGGTATATAGGAAAGTGATTGACTTTTGTATATTAACATTGTATCCTGTCATCTTGCTATAATCACTTATTAGTTCCAGGAGGGTTTTTTTTTTTTTTAATTGTTTTGGATTTTCAACATGGATGACCATGTCATCTGCAAACAAAGACTGTTTTATTTCTTCTTCCCCCATCTATATACCTGTTATTTCCTTTTCTTGTTTTATTGTATTAGCTATACTTCCAGTATAATACTGAATGCATTATCTTTTTACTCAACAGTTTATTGAGGTATAACTGACATATTATAAAATTTACTCATTGTAAATGAACAGTTCAATGATTTTTAATAAATGCATATAGTTTCAACCACCACCAAAATCCAGTTTTAGAGTATTTCTATCTCCCAAAATTTCCCTCAGCATTATTTTTTAAAGTTTGATTGATTTATTGAGTTATAATTGAATACAGTGAAGTGGTCAGATTTTAAGTGTAACTACTGTCAATCAATTTTCATGAATGTATATCAAGACACAGGATATTTTAGTCCTACCAGAGCATTTCCTTGTGCCTCTTCCCAGTCAACTCCCTTTACCCTCTAAGAGGCAAATATTGATCTGATTTCCATCACTGTAGGTTCTAGAATTTCATATAAGTGGAATCATACACTATACACTTTCATTCAGTATAATATTTTTGAAACTTATCTATGCTGTTTCACATATCAGTAGTTTGTTACTTTTTTATTGGTAAGTGTTTTGCCATTGTATGACTATATAAAAGCTTGTTTATTCATTCTTCTGTTGACAAACATCTGGAGTGTTTCCAACTTTGGCTACTATGGGTAAAGCTGCTATGAACATTCTTTTGTAGACAATTCTTTTCATTTTTCTCAGACAAATAGGTAGGAGTGGAATTCCTAGATCATAGGGTAGATGTTCATTTTAACTTCTTATGAAACTGCTAAACTGTTTTTCAAAATGGTTGTACCAATTCATACACCTATCAGAGTGCTGTTTATTCTAAATTCTTTTCAATATTTTGTGTTTAAAATCTTTTAAATTTTAGATGTTCTTGTGGGTATGTAGTGGGATTTCATTGTGGTTTCACATTATCTTTAAAAATTGTATCACTTCCAATAATTTGATACCAGTCAGGTTGACTTATTTTTATATATTCATTGGTCATTAGATTTATCCAATTCTCTTCATAAATGCAAATTTCCCTGAAAACTTAGCACTCATGAAACATAAAGAAAATTCAGAAAACACTTCGCCTCTTTTAGGATCAATGTTTAACTTGCAAATTAGCTTTAGATTTCAAATATATGGGCCAGTCCTGGCATTCAATGTTGAATTATCTATGTAAAAATGCTCTCTTTCAAATTTATTTTATATTCGATAGGGAAGGGACACAAGTTTAACCTTCCTTTTTATTAAAAAAAAATTGTATTATCTAACAAATAAGGCTAAACAGATGAAGAGGGTCACTTAAGTTATGGGACTAGTTATATAACCAGTACATGGTACGTAAAAGTACTTAAAATTTTTTACTGAATGATGGAATAAATGAATGAATGGAGGATTAAAGATCTTGGATTCTTTCTTTACATCTTCTCTTCTTTTTACTTATATTTGGTTTCTTCCTTCTTCTTCCTTGCTAGAGTTTCATTAAAAGGTATTAATGAGGTATTAGGACATAGTACCTGGGGATGAGAGACCTTGGAGGAAGTCAGAGTCTACACTGCCTATTTATCTTCATTGGCCCCCTCTTTTGCCTCGTACTATTTGATTTTGTAATTGTGTGTGTGTGTGTGTGTGTGTGTGTGTGTGTGTTCTTGTAAGTTGTCCTAAAACCTTTCTGGAAAGAGTCATGGAACAAACAAAACACAATGCATGGGAAAGAAAAGGCCTGGCCTGGGCCCTACAGCAAAAGTCTCTTTGGGGAGAAAGATCCACCCACAGGAAAGCTAAGAGCTCTGGCAGGTGGTCCAGATAGTAATCACAGAAGCAGTTATCAAAGCCAGCCAGGACTTTGGGGGAAGGAAGTATGGAAGCTAGGCCCTAGGAACACCTAGGATTTAAATAACAAATATTGCAGAAAACTAAGAAAATATAGATGGGCAAAAAGAAGAAAATAAATAGGGGAAGATAGAATTCAAGTAGATGAACGAGTAAAGGAGAAGCAAAGAGGCGGGTTCCAGGAGGGTATAATATGAAAAAATTTTGGAGTAGGAGATAAGCGTGCACTGTCCAGGAGACAATGAAGCAGGGATGGAGTAGAATATGCAAATTATGGAGAAAGGCAGGGACCAAGCCATAGAAGGGAGGTAGGGCCTTATTATAAAGTAAGATAGTGAAATATCAGGCTAAGGAGCTGGAGCTTTTCATGTAGATAAAGACTCCTGGGAATTCCTGAGCAAGGGAGCAATACGATGGAAACCAATATATTAGTAGGATTAATTTGGTCATATTTTCCAGGCTGTCTTGGAAATAGGAGAGACTGAAGTCAAAGAGACTGATTCTGTGATAACCTCTCAGAAATCCTTCTGTTCTTCAACTATTGGTCTGCCTTTCTGTAAATGGGGAGAATTTTATCACCTTCCTAAGGTATTAATCAAGTGTTTCAAATATTCTTCACACTAAATGCTTATACCTCATTAGCACAGTTTTCTCCAAAGTTTTGTCTTCTTTTAAGATAATACGCTACACAAAATTCAAACTTATAGAAGAAATTAAATGGCTGTTATTTTCTAATTGAAAGTATACTTCACAAATGTCTTAAGTAAGGAACACAACTGAGAGTAGAACTGGAGCCATTATAACTCAGCATTTCTGTGGGGAAGGGGGAGGTTTTTACTTTTACAAAGCACTTTCATGTCCATTATCTCAGGTGATTCCAGAACTTAATTTTTTAGATAAGAAAATTGATATTGAAAGAGGTAAACAATGTTGCCCAAGGTCACAAAGAAAGAGATGAAGCCAGACCATTATTTAAAGAAAAGAGTGAATTTATCAAAATTGAAGAGAAAACAGTTCTGGAATTATAATCTAATAGGAAAACATGTTTTAATTTTAAAATATTCAAATGCAGAGAATTTCTGACAAATACAACTTCTGTGGGAAGAAAGCTTCCCCTGGGACACTCTTTGAGGTTTTGTCATTTTTTTCCTCTGTTTTTTTTTTTTGCTGATAATGGCTAAAATACCACCACCATTACTACCACCACTTTTTCCATGGCATATTACAAATCCTATCACTTTTAACAATACCAATGGCTATTATTTTTTTCTGGCTTATCACAAATTTCACCACTAATATAATACTAACATTTATTGAGTGCTGACTGTGTATAATCACATTTCCTGGATCACCTCATATATTTCCTTTGAAGACCCTGTAGGGAAGGCATTATTATGATTATTATGTCCGTTTTACAAAAATGGGAAAATTGAGGCTTAACAAGAGAGGTTAAGCACCATGGCCATGTTGACACAGTTAAGAAGTGGAAAGCCAGGAATCAAATCCAGCTTTGTCTTACTGGAGAGTCTTAACCATTGAGAAATTAGCTGAAGGCCTTTCTCTGGTTTCATATCCTGGGAAGCTCCTGGACACTCTGTCAAGAGCCAGGGAGTGCTTGTTTTTCCTGAGTCTCTTCACCTCCGGTGAGTGACAAGCTTTGAGTGGCTCAGCCAGCAACCGATCCTCAGGGGAGAGGTGATATTTCACTCAGCCTGTTTTGTGTGTTTTTTGTCCCCTTCTCTTTGCCAATATAAGTTAGTGCCAATAAAAGATCATCGGATTGTGAAAGAGATGCCAATAAAGCTGCTGTAGGGAAACGTCCTTGATAATAACACCCTGTGCTGGGCCAGCAGTATCTGAAAATCTCCCAACACAGCCCAGCCTACAGGTACCTGAGTCACATGCTCATCCCAAAAGATTTCATGTGTCAGGGGAGGAGGGTGAAACAGAGATGGGGTTCTCAAAGTCTTTCCAAGGCTGTAAACCGAGGCTGACCAGGAATATATCATTGTCAGCCTTACCTTTATAATGTGCAAGATCACTCAAAAGGCATAGGCTAGTCCCTGGGGAGAGCCTGGAAAGAAAAGCTCTGCCGAACTCTGCCAAGCCTGAAACAGAGAGAGGCGGTGGAAAAGCTAGTTGAAAGCACAGATTCTAGAGTCAGATTTATTGGCTAAAGCTTAAATAACCAAATAATTCTATGCCTCAAATTCCTCATTTGCAAGTTGAGCTTAATACAGGTAAGTGCCTGTTTTGCAGGATTATTGTGAGGATGGTGAGCTAGAGCTAGAAAGATGCTGAGCAAAGTGGCACAGAAATTCCCAGTTAGTGGGAAATATATGTGTAAAGCTCCAGTGGGAACAAACCTCTTTTAGTAGAAGCTTTTGGTTACTAGGAGGGATCACAAAGCCATAAGAAAAAGAGAGGCGTCCTGTTGTGGGGAAAGTATATTAATGAGCCCTATGCTGTGGTAGCAGGTGTTTTAGACTGAGTTATGTCTTATTGTTCCCAGTTTGCAAGGGAAAATCTGAAAATTTAAGTAATTTGCTCAAGGTCAGCTGGGAAAGCCCTGATTTTTAACTCAGGTCTGTCTGACTTTCAAGGGTTTCCATTACATGGTATCATGTCTCAGGCATACAGTTTTCAGACATGAGATATAAAGAGTGAAGATGTTTCCATGAGCTAACATGCTTTCCATAAGCATGAGTAGCTCTGCTTCTACTCTGCTTTGCTGATGTCAGGAACCTGAGTCAACAGAAGTGGGAAATTCGAATGCCTACAGGGGCCAGGCAGGGGACTCTTACTGGATGTAAGAAAATGAGCAGGGCAAGCTGGATAATGAATAGCAGAGAATCCTGAGCCTAGGTGATAGGGAGACGATAGGGAGTAGTGAGGACTGCGATGAACTGACAAAGGCATGCCCAAGCTTGAACTGCAACTGCCGCTCCACACCAGCCCATTTTACCCGCATGTGGAAGTGCGTCAGATCTTGTGATTTTTCCAGAGATTTCGATTTCGATTTTTATGTGAAATTACATGAAAACCTTTTTTTAAAAAAATTAAACTTTTTATTTTGAAATAATTATAGATTCACGTGCAGTTTTAAGAAATAATACAGAGAGATCCCTAGTATCCTTTTACCCATTTTCTTTCCCCCAACGGTTAACATCTTGTAATATTACAACCCGGATTGATACTGATAAAGTCAAGATGCAGGACACCTCCATCACCACAAGGATCCCTCATATTGCTCTTTTATAGCCACAGACACTTCCTTCCCACCCCACCACCTCCTTAACCCTTGGCAACCATGAATCTGTTCTCCATTTCTCTAATTTTGACTTTTCTAGAATGCTACATAAATCAAATCATACAGTATTTGGGGATTGGCCTTTTTCATTCAGCATGATTACCTGGAGATTTATCCAGATTGCTTCCTCTATGAATAGTTTGTTCCTTTTTATTGCTGAGTAGTATTCAGAGTAGCATGGTTTAACAATTCATCCATTGAAGGACATTTGGGTTATTCCTAGTTTGGTGCCTTTATGAATAAAACTATTTTAAACACTTTTGTACAGCTTTTTGTGTGAGCATAAGTCTTCATTTATTTGTGATAAATGCCCAAGAATCCAACTGCTGGGTTGTATGGTAGTTCCATGTTTAGTTTTTTAAGGAACTGCCTAACTGTTTTCCAGAGTGCCTTTAGCGTTATTACATTCCCATCAACATTGCATGAGTGACCCAGTTTCTCCACATCCTTACCAACATATGGTGTTGTCACTATTTTTTACTTTAGTCATACCGATAGGTTTGTAGTGATATCTCTTTGTGGTTTTAAATTGCATTTCCCTAATGGCTAATGATGTTGAACATCTTTCCATGCTCTCATTTATCATCTGTATATCCTCTTTGGTGAGAAATCTGTTCATGACATACAGATGGCCAATGGGCACATGAAAAGATGCTCAACATCGCTAATTATTAGAGAAATGCAATTCAAAACTACAATGAGGTATCACCTCACACCAGGCAGAATGGCCATCAACAAAAAGTCTATAAATAATAAATGTGGGAGAGGGTGTGGAGAGAAGGGTATGCTCCTACACTGTTGATGGGAATGTAAATTGGTGCAGCCACTATGGAGAACAGTATGGAGGTTCCTTAAAAAACTAAAAATAGAGTTACCATATGATCTAGCAATCCCACTCCTGGATGTAGATCTGGAAGAGATGAAAATTCTAATTCAAAAAGATACATGCACCCCAATGTTCATTGCAGCACTATTTACAATAGCCAAGACATGGAAGCAACCTAAATGTCCATTGACAGATGAATGGATACAGAAGATGTGGTATATATATATAATAGAATATTACTCAGCCATGAAAAAGGATGAAATAATGCCATTTGCAGCAATATGGAGAGACCTAGAGATCATCATACTAAGTGAAGTAAGTCAGAGAAAGGAAAATATCATATGATGTCACTTACATGTGGAATCTAAAAAAATGATACAAATGAATTTATTTAAAAAACAGAAATAGACTCACAGACATAGAAAACAAACTTATGGTTACCAAAGGGGAGAGAGGGATAAATTAGGAGTTTGGGATTAACACATACACACTACTATATATAAAATTGATAACCAACCAGGACCTACTGTATGGCACAGGGAACTATACTCAATATTTTGTAATAACCTATAAGGGAAAAGAATCTGAAAAAGAGTGTGTGTATATATATATATATATATATGAGAATCACTTTTCTATACACCTGAAATTAACACAACATTGTAAATCAGCTACACGTCAATAAAGAAAAAAAAAAGAAGAAAAGGGGACTGAACACTGATGTATATAAGACTATTCTAGTAAGATGTTAAGACAAATCATGCTTTAAAATAAATAGATTGTATTAAATAGGAAAAAAAAATCTGCTCATGTTTTTTGCCAATTTTCTAACTGGAATTTTTAAACTGAATATTGAGAGTTCTTTTATTTTATTCTAAATACTAGTTCTTAGATGTGTGATTTGCAAATATTTTCTCACATTTTATAGCTTGTCTTTTCATCCTCTTAACAGGGTCTATAGCAAAGTAATTTAAAAAAAGTTTTGATGAAGTCAATTTATCAAGTTTTCCTTTTATGAATCATGCTTTCATTATCAAATTAAAGAACTCTTTGCCAAGTGTTAGATCCTAAATATTTTCTATGATTTTTAATAGTTTTATAGTTTTACATTTACATTTAAATCTGTGATGTGTTTTGAGCTAATTTTAGTCCAATTACTCCAGTTCCATTTGTTGAAAAGGCTATCATTCCTCCATTGATTTGCTTTTGCATCCTTATCAAAAATATATTTCTGTGCGTGTATTTCTGGATTCTTTATTGTATTCCTCTAGTCTATGTGTTTATACCTTTGCCAACTCCATTTAAGTAGGTCTTCTTTGATATCCTCCATCAGCACTGAATAGTTTTCAGCATACAAGGCCTATACATGTTTTGTTAGATTTACACCTAGGCGTTTCATTTTTTTCTGAGCAATTTAAAATGATACTGTATGTTTTCCTCTAGGAGTTTTATAGTGTCCAGTCTTACATTTAGGTCTTTAATCCATTTGGAGTTAATTTTTGTGTATGGTGTTAGGTAGTGTTCTAATTTCATTCTTTTACATGCAGCTGCTCAGTTTTCCCATCACCACTTATTGAAGAGGCTGTCTTTTCTCCATTGTATGTTCTTGCCTCCTTTGTTGTAACTTAGGTGACTATATGTGCATGGGTTTATCTCTGGGCCTTCTATCCTGTACCATTGATCTATATTTCTGTTTTTGTGCCAGTACCATACTGTCTTGATTACTGTAGCTTTGTAGTATAGTGTGAAGTCGGGTAGCCTAATTCCTCCAGCTCTGTTTTTCTTTCTCAAGATTGCTTTGGCTATTTGGGGTCTTTTGTGTTTCCATACGAATTGTAAAATTTTTTGTTCTAATACTATGAAGAATGCCATTGGTAGTTTGTTAGGGATTGCATTGAATCTGTAGATGGTTTTGTGTAGTATAGTCAGTCATTTTCACAATGTTGATTCTTCCCATCCAAGAACATGGTATATTTCTCCATCTGTTTATGTCATCTTTGATTTCTTTCATCAGTGTTTTATAGTTTTCTGAGTACAAGTCTTTTGCCTCCTTAAGTAGGTTTATTCCTAGGTATTTTATTCTTTTTGTTGCGATGCTAAATGGGATTGTTTCCTTAATTTCTCTTTCGTATTTTTCGTTGTTAGTGTATAGGAATGCCAGAGATTTCTGTGCATTAATTTTGTATCCTGCAACCTTAACCAAATTCACTGATAAGTTCTAGTAGTTTTTTGGTAGCATCTTTAGGATTTTCTATGTATAGTAACATGTCATCTGCAAACAGTGACAGTTTTACTTCTCCTTTTCCAATTTGTATTCCTTTTATTTCTTTTTCTTCTCTGATTGCCATGGCTATGACTCCCAAAACTATGTTGAATAATAGTGGCGAGAGTAGACATCCTTGTCTTGTTTCTGATCTTAGTGGAAATGCTTTCAGTTTTTCACCATTGAGTATGATGTTTGCTGTGGAGTAATGAAAATAAAAACAAAAATAAACAAATGGGACCTAATGAAACTTAAAAGCTTTTGCACAGCAAAGGAAACCATAAACAAGACAAAAAGACAACCCTCAGAATGGGAGAAAATATTTGCAAATGAAACAACAGACAAAGGATTAATCTCCAAAATATACAAGCAGCTCATGGAGCTCAATATCAAAAAAACAAACAACACAATTAAAAAATGGGTGGACGACCTAAATAGACATTTCACCACAGACGACATACAGATGGTCAAGAGGCACATGAAAAGATGCTCAACATCACTAATTATTAGAGAAATGAAAATCAAAACTACAAGGAGGTATCACCTCACACTGGTCAGAATGGCCATCATCAAAAAATCTACAAACAGTAAATGCTAGAGGGGGTGTGGAGAAAAGGGAACCTTCCTGCACTGTTGGTGGGAATGTAAATTGATACAGCCACTATGGAGGTTCCTTAAAAAACTAAAAATGGAACTACCATACGACCCAGCAATCCCACTACTGGGCATATACCCTGAGAAAACCATAGTTCAAAAAGAGTCATGTACCACAATGTTCATTGCAGCTCTATTTACAATAGCCAGGACATGGAAGCAACCTAAGTGTCCATCAACAGATGAATGGATAAAGAAGATGTGGCACATATATACAATGGAATATTACTCAGCCATAAAAAGAAATGAAACTGAGTTATTTGTAGTGAGGTGGATGGACCTAGAGTCTGTCATACAGAGTAACTCAGAAAGAAAAACAAATACTGTATGCTAACACATATATATGGAATCTAAAAAAAAAAAAAAAAATGGTACTGATGAACTGAGTGGCAGGGCAGGAATAAAGATGTAGACATAGAGAATGGCCTTAAGCACATAGTGGGGAGGGTGAAGCTGGGGTGAAGTGAGAGTAGCATGGACATATATACACTACCAAATGTAAAATAGATAGCTGTGGGAAGCAGCCGCATAGCACAGGGAGATCAGCTTTGTGCTTTGCAATGACTTAGAGGTGTGGGATAAGGAGGGTGGGGGGGGAGGGGATATGGGGATACATGTATGCATATGGCTGATTCACTTTGTTGTACAACAGAAACTAGCACAGCATTGTGAAGCACTTATACTCCAATAAAGATGTATTCAAAAAAATAAAATAAACAAGCAAAAAAAAAAGAAAAAAGAAAAAGAAAATGATACTGCAGTTTTAATTTCAGTGTCAACATGTCCATTGCTAGTATATTGAAATATAATTGATTTTCATATGTTTATCTTGAATCCTGAGGCCTTGCTGAACTCACTCATGAATCCTAGCAATTTTTTGGTTTTGCTAGACTCCTTGAAATTTTCTGTGGCAATTATGTCATCTGCTAAAAGAGATAGTTTTAGTTCTTCCTTTCTGATCTCTCTGTATATATATCTTTTCTTTTCTCTTTTCTTTTTGTTTTCCTTATTGCCCTGGCTAGAATGTTCAATACACTGAAAAATAAGTGTGGTGAGAATGAACATCCCACCTTGATCCCAATCTTAGGAAAAGCATTCAGTCTTTTTTCACTATCAGGTATAATGTTAGTTGCTCTTTATAGAGGTTCTTTTATCAAGTTGAGGAAGTTCCTCTCTATTGCTATTTTTCTGAGAGTTTTTGTCATAAATGAGTCTTGAACTTTGCCAAATACGTCTTTTGCATCAATTGGTATGAACTTATGATTTTTCTTTTTAGCCTGTTAATATGGTGGATTTCATTGATTTTCAAATAATGAACCCTGCTTGGTCATAGTTAAAGTTCTCTTTTTATATTGCTGAATTCTTTCTTTTTTTTTTTTAATGGAAGTGATTTCCTTTTTTTTTTTAATTTATTTTTTATACAGCAGGTTCTTATTACTTATCTATTTTATACATATTAGTGTATATATGTCAATCCAATCTCCCAATTCATCCCACCATTTCCCCCCCCTCCCCCACCGCTTCCCCCCCTTGGTGTCCATACATTTGTTCTCTACATCTGTGTCTCTATTTCGTCCTTGCAAACCGGTTCATCTGTACCATTTTTCTAGATTCCACATATATGCGTTAATAGACGATAGTTGTTTTTCTCTTTCTGACTTCACTCTGTATGACAGTCTCTAGGTCCATCCATGTCTCTACAAATGACCCAATTTCATACCTTTTTATGGCTGAGTAATATTCATTGTATATATGTACCACATCTTCTTTATCTATTTGTCTGTCAATGGACATTTAGGTTGCTTCCATGACTCAGCTATTGTAAATAGTGCTGCAGTGAACATTGGAGTGCATGTGTTTTTTGAATTATGGTTTTATCTGGGTATATGCCCAGTAGTGGGATTGCTGGGTCATACGGTAATTCTATTTTTCGTTTTTTAAGGAACCTCCATGCTGTTCTCCATAGTGGCTGTATCAATTTACATTCCCACAAACAGTGCAAGAGGGTTCCCTTTTCTCCGCACCCTCTCCAGCATTTGTTGTTTGTAGATTTTTTTGTATTGCTGAATTCTATTTGCTAATATTTTGTTAAGAATTTTATATTTGTGAGGCATATTTGATATTTGTCTGTAGTTTTCTTTTTTTTTGTACTATTCATAGTTTTGGTGTCAGGGTAACACCAGCTTCAGAAAATGAATTGGGGAATATTCCCTTCTCCTCTATTTTCAGGAAGATATTGTGTAGAATAGATGTTAATTCCTCTTTAAATGTTTGCTACAATTCTCCAGTGATACCATTTGGGCTTGGGAAATTTTTTTTATTATGTACTAATTCAATTTCTTTAACAGTTATAGAGCTGTTGGACCCCTCAAATTCTACAGATATGAAACAGGCTGATAAAACTATTCAGCTGCAAACAAGTACTACCTTTCAGGAGAAAGAAAGGTTAACCCCAAGACTGAAGCTCTGAGCTTAGAAAATGGAACCTTGAGCCACAGAAGCCTTGAAACTTAATGAAATTTGCCCAGCTGGATTTCAGATTTGCTTGGGACGGATGACTTCTTTTCTTCTTCCATTCTCCCTTTTGAATGGGAATATCTTTAGCTGCTATTCTATGCCTGTCCCATCACTGTATTTTAGGAGCTGATATCTTGTTTTCTAGTTTTACAGGTTCACAGATGGAGAGGAATTTTGCCCCAGGCTGGATCATAACAAGAGTCTTCCTCATACCTATTTAAATGACTTAGATGATGATATTTGGGACTTGTAAACTGATGAGAATTTGGATTTTGAGTTGATGCAGTAATCTATTGAAACTTTCGACAGCTTTAGGATGTGGTGAATGAATTTTGTATGTGGGACAGGCCTGAATCTTTGGGAGCAGATTGTGGTAGGCATAATAATGGCCCCCTCAAAAATTTCCACATCCTAATCCCTAGAACTTGTGGGGGATTATATTACCTTAGTTGGCAAAAAGAACTTTACAGATGTGATTAAAGATCTTGTGATGGGGAGATTATCCTGGATTCTCCCAATGTACCCAATATAACCACAAGGGTCTTTGTAAGTGAAGGAGAAAGGGCGGATACTCAGTGTCAGAGTAATGCGATGTGAGAGAGACTTGACTGGACATTGCCGGCTTTGAAGACAGAAAGGATCCACAAGTCAAGGAATAAGGGCAGCCTTGAGAAGCTGGAAAAGGCAAGGAAACAGATTCCCCACTGGAGCCTCCATAAAGTAATACAGGCTTGACACACCTTGGTTTTAGCCCAGTGAGACCCACTTTGGAATTCTGCAATCCAGAGCTGTAAGGTAATAGGTTTCTATTGTTTTAAGCTACCAAGTTTGTCATAATTTATCACAGCAGCAAGAGGGAATTAATACAAGTCCATACACTGAGATTTTATTTTGATTACTGTATTTTTCCATTCTAAAATTTCCATTTGGTTCTTTTATATATCTTCTACTTCTTTGCTGAGGCTTCCTATTTTTAAAAAAAATTTGTTTCAACTATATTCATAATTGCTCGTTGAAGCATTTTTATCATTGGTTGCTTTAAAATCTTTGTCAGATAAATCTAACATCTCTGTCATCCGGTGTTGGCATCTGTTGAATATTTTTTTTTCCTTCAGTTTAAGATCCTCATGGTTTTTGGGGTGATGAATGATTTTTGATTGCAACCTGGACTTGCTGTATTGTGTTCTGAGGTTCTGGTTCTTTTTTAAACCTACTCTTTTAGCTGGCCTTCGCTGACACCATTCTGGCAGGGGAAGTGGGGCTGCCACTTTGTTATATTCAGGCAGGTTAGAAAGCCAGGTTCACCACTTGTTCTCCATTAACACTCAAGTGGTGGGGGTTAGGGAAGCTCCTTGTTATTGCTGCTGGGAATCAGAGTTCCAGTGATGGGAGTGTCCTCATTAGAACTGGGTGGTGAGAGTTCCGATTCTCCACTAGGTCTCCTCTGACACCTTCCTTCTGGGGAGTGGGAGGTCTGCCTCATTACTACTGGAGAGATTCCCCAAGGTGGGGGGAGGTTAGGGCTGCCTACCAGTGGTAGTGGATGAAAGTCCTGGCTTTCTACTTGGCCACCTCTGACACCACCCTGGTGGCGTGCTTGGGGCACCTCATTACAACCTCACAATGGTGGAAGTCGAGGCTCCCCACTCAGCTTTTGCTGCTTTAGGCAGGGGTGGGGCCATAGTTTTTTCCAGTGATATTTGGCTGGGGCAGAGCAGTTACTGTCTAAATGTTTTCTGTCTTGTTGGCTGCCGTTTTTCTGTCCTTTGGCTATAGACAGCAGACTTTTCTTGGGGCTTGTTTTTGTTTATACCTGATGGCATTTCTGGATTACAGGCTTGCTCCAAATCTAGGATGTATGAGTCAAAAAGAAAACCCCGTGGGACTCACTACAGACAGTCCCCAACTTATGATGGTTCAACTTAGAATTTTTCGACTTTATTATGGTGTGAAAGTGAGACGCATTTCAGTAGAAACCATACTTTGAAGTTTGAATTTTGAGCTTTCCTGGGCTAGTGATATGTGGTACGATGCTGTCTTGCAATTCTGGGCAGTGGCAGCCACGTGATCATGAGGGTAAACAACAGATACACCTACAACCATTCTGTACCCATACAGCCATTCTGTTTTTCACTTTCAGTACAGTATTCAATAAATTACATGAGATACTCAACTCTTTATTATAAAATAGGCTTTGTGTTAGACGATTTTGCCCAATTGTAGGCTAAGTGTTCTGAGCACATTTAAGGTAGGCTAGGCTCAGCTATGATGTTTGGTAGGTTAGGTGTATTGAATACATTTTTGACTAACAATATTTTCAATTTATGGCAGGTTTAACCTCTGGGTCTTTTTTATATTATATTGGTTATATTGGGTCCACTGGGAGAATCCAGGATGTAACCTCTTCCTAAGTCAAGGAATATCTCCGCTGTGCTGTTCCTCAGGTCCCAAGATCCCTATCTAATCTGGCTCTTCTTTTCACTTTTTAGTAGTGTTTATTTTGTATATAATGTCCAGGGTTTTTAGTTGTACTTAGTGGGAGGAATAGGGAAACATACGTCTATTCCATCTTCCTGGAAGTGAAAACCTCTCCTTATCCTTTAATGCTGGTAACTAGTTAAAAGTAAAATTAACACATTTTGGGAACGGATGTCAAAGAAAAGAAATCCATAGATCTTACTTGGCCTAGGGCTGTCAGTTTATGATTTCTGTGTTAACAGAGGGAACTGAAGGAATGGAAGTGTTTACGTGTGTGTGTGTGTGTGTGTGTGCGCGTGCGCGCGTGCGCACGCGCACACGAGCGCCTGTAGTAGGAAGTGGTGGTGGAAAAGAGGGAGGGATGATAGAGAGATACCTTTGGAGTTTGGGAATCCATGGGGCATGGCCGAGAATCAGGCACCTCCAAAACACAGACCACAGCAGGTCTCTGGAAGGAGAACCCCTGGCTTCTGAGAAGGCACTTCGTACTTGAAAGTTCCTGTGAGCAAGTTTGTTAGAGGTAACTGCTTTGGAATTTTTTTCTTTAATTACCTACTTAATAGAAGAAAGTTTTTCTGATTGTAAAATTAATGTAGTTTTGTGTGAGAAAATTGGAAAAATTCAGACAAGGAGAAAGTGGGAATAATAACTTCCCTAGACCCTTTATCCAGAGACTGCTGTTAATATTTTTGTGTGTTTCCATTCAGTCTTTTTATCTGTCTATTCATCCATCTATGTGAATAAAATTGCAGCTATTCTTTTTTGTATGCCTTTAATCACTTTTTCCTCTTCATTTTAATTTATTTATAAATGTATTCCCCTGCCACTGAATATTTGGGAAAGTATGCTTTTTGATAACTCAATTGTATTCAGTTATTTGAAATTTAGCAATAATTCTCTTACTGTTGAATGTTTTAGTGTTTATTATTTCTCACTATTATAAATAGTGCTGAGATGAGAATGCTTGACCACATGTCGTTTTAATTCCTAGACGTGGAAATACTTGAGCAAAGGACATTTGAGACTTTTGATTCCTATCATCAACTTGCTCTCCAGAAAGACTACCAATTTACATTCCCACCACCAGTATTGGAAAAGTCTTGCTTCACTCTAGTCTTGCAGGCATTGACTGTTATCATTTAAAACAATCTTTGTGAATTTGAAGGCAAAAAATGTCTTACTGTCATTTAATTTACATTTATTTTATTACTAATAGTGTTAAACACCTCTTCCCTTTTTTGCCTTTTTTATTTCTTTTGATAACTACTTTTTCTTATTTGCACATTTTTTTCTATTGTAATTTTCCTCTTAATGGTTTGTTAGATGTGTTACAAGACTATTTTTCCAGTTTGTCATTGCCTTTTAATTTTGCATACGATGGTAATTGACATAGAACAGTTTACAATTTCAAATCTGTTCTTTTTTCTTTTCTTTTTTTTTCGATTCCTACCAAGCTTTTGTGCTTAGAAGGTCCTTCTCCACACATTCCATTTATCTACTGCTGCATAACTAATGGCACCAAAACTTAATGACTTAAAACAACATGACATGGTGGCATTGGAGTAGTTAGAATTCTTACCATGGCAGCTCAGGACTCCAAAAAGGGGCATTCAAGCAAACAACTGTAAGGTCTTTTATGACACAGCCCTGGACTTTGTCAACTAGTTTATCAGTCAAAGCAGTCTCAAGCCTGCCCAGATTCAGGTGGCCTTCATGGGAGATGTATCGTAGAATCTGTGGTTGTATTTTCATATTGCCACTCTATCCCATGATAAGGTAAATGCACCCTTACATTTTCTTCTGTCTTGTTTATGCTGCTTCTGCCACTGCAGCTGCTGCTTCTTTTTCTTTATTTTTATAAATATAAATCCTCAATCCATCAAGAAAATGTTTTTTATATAGGCTTATCATGAGGTTTGGATTTGAATATTTCTACCTAATAAATGATTTCACTATAATCTTTTCTTGAATAACCATCTTTTTGCTGATGGCTAACTAATAGAGACACTAGGCCCTGTGTGAGTATTTTGTTAATGGAAGAAAAACACCCTTCACCTTTCTCTTGACTTTACTGGCACTCTCCTCCTCAAGATAAAAGTGGAACCTCCTGGTTAAGTCTAGCTGTCAGTCTGAGGGGCAACTAACCACACCCCCGATGCCAGGTTGGCCAGCAAGCATCTTTCCAGAAGGTCGCTCTTGGCTAGAAGGGCTCTGTGACTCTGCGCCTTGTTGTTGACCTGACTCAGAGGGGCTCCTACTTTTCAATCTACTTCTTACAATAGCAGGTTCTTCCACTGCAGCAGAGCTGTGTGCCTTGGGCTGCTGCCCTGGGTGTGTCTGAGGTGCTCTTGTTGTGATCCCAAGTGCAATAATTCCCGGGGAAGACTGCTTCTGAGATGAAGTCACTTGACTGCTTCTAATGGGAGAAGCACGTTTATTAAGGTACTTAGCTCTGCTAAACAGGGAAGGAAACTCCAGTACCATGAGGTGGTTTTTCCACAACCTCCCCCTCTATCGCTAGTTCTTATCTCATGCTGGCTCCACCCTACATTCCTCCACCCCAGAGGGACCTCTGATCTGGCCTCCAGTTTCCTCCCTGACATCTCTGCTTCCTTCTCTCTACCACACAGAAACGCAGAGCCAAGCCCTGCGTCACAGGTCTCACAGTGCTGTATTCTTCTGCTTGGTCATCCATTTATTAATAACCTCCCATGCTATTGCTGCAGTTGCTACTGCTACGCACATCCCTTATATAGTCGATATTCTGGTAGCTTTACTACCTTATTTAATTCCCCCTGACACTTTGGTGGTGTAGCTATTGATACTATTATTCCCGTTTTAGAGATAAGTGGATGTTTGCCTAGAGATAGGAATGCACTCAACCGTGTAGTTAGTAAGTCCCGGAGCAGGAATTTTAACCTTGGTAGTTTGCCTAATTTTTAAACACTGTGTGATACTTCCCTTCTTCTTTCATCTTAATCCCCAGTTCCTAACTGTGGATCCGTGTTTCCACTTCTCCCTGAAAAAGAGCACACACAGCTGATACCATGGGCCACAGGAGAAAGACACCTGCTTGAGGACATATAATCCTGTCTGGCAGGAACATTTGAAACTCAATCCTCCTGAAAGTTTACTTAGCTCATCCCTCTGATTCTAGCCAACTCTTTCTGACAGGTAGGAAACTCATCCTCTTAGACAAGGCACAACAGAGATGACCACACTTTAGCTAACTGGCCCGCCCTCTGAAAACTCCTGGCTATTTCTTCTGGGGACTTTTCTGTGTAACTTCACTCTGCAGCTTCATGACTCATTTCTTCTTTCCGAGGTTGCTCCAGAGGAAATTTACTTCTGTGGTCCGAGCCCAGAGCGCACTCCAGCCCTCTCTGGAGAGAAGCAGGGTCAGAGAAGGAAGAGATTTCATAACGGGGGTAGCGTTGGTTGTTCACTGCTGAGGAATCTGAGCATTGCCTTGCGTTTATCCTGGGTGGAGGGCCCAGCAGCTGGGGAAGGCCTGCTGTAGGGGGAGGAAGGACTCAGTGGGGAGCACTTCGGAGAGGAAGGGGGTAGAAGAGTCAGTGGAGGCTCCCAGAGGCTGTGCCCTTTGTTCTCCTTTGGCTCTTCTGATACCAAAATTGAGTCCTGAGCTTTCAGCACCTGTGGTCCTGCCAGGCTTCAGAGAGTATGACTAGGAGAGAGACCCGCCGACCTTAAGTCAAGTGAATGAATAATGAGTTGATCAGTAGAACAGCAACTTGATCATCCAATTTAATGCTTAATATAAATCTTTGAGAGGAAAACTTGCAGTCGCGTCTTCAGGAGGACTAGAAGATTTCAAGTTTTTCCAAAAGAACCTTTATAAAACCCCCAGAAGAGTCTCCAGGCAAGTTGTGAATTGTATTTTTTTTGATCATGAAAAAAAAGCATTGTATTCTTCAGAGGGAGGCATTGGTCACTTTTGTAACAGAGACTGAAACTAAAGCCAAATATCACCGTTCCAGTGTTGACATTTATCTGGAACTGGGATGTGCATACCATTAAACCATGTGACTCAGCATGTACTACAAGAAGATTTTGTTTTCTTTGCACTGGTGAGCCTACTTTAGTATTTTGCATAGTAGAAGATTTCAGTGGGGCCTTGTTACTATTTCATCCCACACAGATAATAATGGTAGAGCCATTCTGAGTTAACACTTTCGGAAGTCTTTATCTCTTCAACCAGATTGCAGCTCTGAGTAAGCAGGATCCTTGTCTTACAATAGTTTGATTTTCCCACACTTAAAATTAAGATACTTTTACTCATTTCCTTCCTAGAGAGGCCAAGGGACCAAACCTCTCTGTTGCAGACACTGTTGGTTGCCTGCCAGGGAGCCGTTTCCTTCTTTCTACCTCGCTGTCAAGCCCTGACTTTGGTTGCCTTCCTTTAAAGGGTTCTGTCCTTTTGAGGAACTTAGACTCTACCTAATCACATAGGGTGAGACTTCATTGGTCTAGGCCAATTGTGGTGGCCTCACCTTGCATAGTGATTGTTTAAGCACGGGCAGATTGGGCTGATTCTGGCCAGTGAGACATGGGGAATGTCTGATGGAGGGACCAGGATGGGGACATTCCCTCTTTCGGTGTCTGAAGCTTTTTGACAGCATATGAGGCCTGACCTACAGCAGATCTTAGAACTGTGGGGGAAAGCTGCAGAAAAGGTAAGCTAGATCTGTGATGTTTGTGTGTCAATGAATTGACCCACTCTGAAACTGTCCTACCTCCAGACTTCACGTGATGCAAAATATCAACATCCTTATTGTTTTCAGCTGCTCATAGTTAGATCTATCCTTTGCTATCCAAAACATCTTACACTGCCTTTTAAAAATAATTAATTAATTAATTATTTTGGTTGCATTTGGTGTTTGTTGCTGCGCACAGGCTTTCTCTAGTTGCGGTGAGTAGGGGCTACTTTTCGTCGCGATGCACGGGCTTCTCATTGCGGTGGCTTCTCTTGTGGCCCAGCACAGGCTCTAGGTGCACGGGCTTCAGTAGTTGTGGCTCGCGGGCTCTAGAGTGCAAGCTCAGTAGTTGTGGCTCACGGGCTTAGTTGCTCCACGGCATGTGGGATCTGCCCGGACCAGGGATCGAACCCGTGTCCCCTGCATTGGCAGGCAGATTCTTAACCACTGCGCTACCAAGGAACTCCCACAGCCTTTGTTTAAAAAGGGGAAGTTGATGTTGGTTGGGGAATCAAGGCAAAAAGCTCCTTCCTCACTCATGTTTGAGGACAGAACCATGTCTGCCTGGTAGTTCTGGCCGGTCTATCTCCTAAGACAGTTTCTCTGCTAATACTCTTCGAAGACCTGATACTGGTGGGAAGACTGATTCTTAAGGTTGAGCTGGTTCAAAAACAGAATACATTCAAGAAGTAGCAAAGAAAGGTTTTCTCCCATGTGACAGGAGGCAGAACTCATCGTCGACACCTTTCTGCACAGCAAGGAGAGTTCATAACTGCTTGTGGCTAATTTTGCACAAACATGATTTCGAAATGAATCTCCTCTTGCCAAGTTGAGACTCAGGTGAGGATCTAGTGAGGGATAGAGAGTATGTGGTAGTGGGGGTGGAGTGGGGCAGGAGCTCTGTAGCCTGGAGCAGGGCCAGACTGATAAGCATATATGGGACACGAGGGAGAAATGTGAGCTTCCTATGTTGGAGTTTCCAGCATGAATACATTTATCAATTTAACTGACATTCACTGAGTACATGGTACATGTCAGGCACTGTGTGAGGTGCCTGAGAAAGAAGAAAGAAATGTTCTTTGACCACAAGGAACATACAGCCTAATATACAGTCCAGCCTTTAGGTAACCACTTCCAGCCCCCTCTTGTCTTAGCGCTCTGGTGGTTTGAACATCTCCTCCCACTCATAAATTATGGCAACATTGGATTGTAAATGCATGCATACCAGCCGCTCTTACAAATATCCCACATGATTTCCTTGTTATCAGGATTAAGAAATGTAACATTTTAAGTCTGTGAAGAGTTACCAGTTCTCCAAAGAAGAAATACAGATGGCACATGAAAAGATGCCCAACATTGCTAATTATTAGAGAAATGCAAATCAAAACTACGATGAGTTTGACCACACTGGTCAGAATGGCCATCATCAAAAAGTCTACAAATAATAAATGCTGGAGAGGGTGTGGAGAAAAGGGAACCCTCCTACACTGTAGGTAGGAATGTAAATTGGTACAGTCACTATGGGGAACAGTATGGAAGTTCCTTAAAAACTAAAACTAGAGCTACTATATGATCCTGCAATCCCACTCCTGGGCATATATCTGGAGAAAAGCATAATTCAAAAAGATACATGCACCCCAATGTTTATTGCAGCTCTATTTACGCTAGCCAGAACATGGAAGCAACCTAAATGTCCATTGACAGATGAATGGATAGAGAAGATGTGGTACATATTTACAATGGAATATTACTTAGCCATAAAAAGAATGAAATAATTCCATTTGCAGCAACATGGGTGGACCTAGAGATTATCATACTAAGTGAAGTAAGCCAGAGAGAGAAAGACAAATATCACATAAATTTGCTTATATGTGGAATCTAAAAAAAAGGGTACAAATGAACTTATTTACAAAACAGAAATAGAGTCACAGTTGTAGAAAACAAACTTATGGTTACCAAAGTGGAAGGAGGGGGAGAGGGATAAATTAGGAGTATCGGATTAAAATATACACACTACAACATATAAAATAGATAACAAACAAGGACCTACTGTATAGCACAGGGAACTATATTCAAAATCTTGTAATAACCTATAATGAAAAAGAATCTGGGGACTTCCCGGGTGGTGCAGTGGTTAAGAATCCGCCTGCCAATGCAGGGGACACGGGTTCGAGCCCTGGTCCAGGAAGATCCCACAAGCCGTAGAGCAACTAAGCCCATGCACCACAACTACTGAGCCTGCGCTCTAGAGCCCACAAGCCACAACTACTGAAGCCCGTGCGCCTAGAGCTTGTGCTCTGCAACAAGAGAAGCCACTGCAGTGAGAAGCTCATGCACCACAACAAAGAGGAGCCCCGGCCCGCCACAACTAGAGAAAGCCTGTGTTCAGCAACGAAGACCCAGTGCAGCCAAAAATAAATAAATAAAATAAAATAAATAAATTTATAAAAAAAGAAAAAGAATCTGAAAAACTATATATAACTGATCACTTTGCTGTATACCTGAAACATTGTAAATCAACTATACTTCAATAAAAATAATAAAAAATAAAAGAGTTATCAAGCACCACTACTATGAGCCAAATGGTGTGGGGCATACAAAGGTAACTGAGAAATTCTGTACTTCCAGGAAACCACAGCTCAGGTGGGAGTATATAATTTGCATACTAAAAGTCAGAGCAAGCAACTAGGTGAAAAGCAAGCATTTGAATGGTGCAGATAATTAGTGCTAGGGAAGTTGAATTCAATTCCACACATATTTGTTGAGCCCTTCAGTGTGTCAAGTACTGAGTCAGGTCCCTGGGACACAGGAATGAATAAGTTCAATTCTTTCTCTTCCTGGAGCTAACTCTGCAGTAGTAATGATACAGTAATATTAGTCATATCAAATAACATTTATGAAGCCCTAATTATTATTATACATTTCTATGTGCTTTCCATATAATAGCTCATTTATTGGTTAACTCTATGAGTAGGTATTAATATTATCCCCATTTTAGAGATGAGGAGACTGAGGCAGGCAAAGTAACTTTCCCAAGATCACAGAGTTAGTACGGTAGATAAGAGATTAACGAAGACTCTAACAGTTTATCAATTTTACCTGTAATAGATCTAGATATGGGAAAACTAGGTTCTTTAGGCAAAGGAGACATGGTAACAAATGGACTGCTAGCCCACTACGGGACAGGTAGGGTAAATTGCCTACACATTCCCCCAGCACTGCTGGAACCACAGAGCCCCAGTGATGTCACTGGCACATAGTTGTGCCTGCCGCTATGGAAAACAGAGAAGTCAGGAAAGAAAACTAGCAGAGCACCAGCTTTCTTCCATCCACATGTGCTGAGCTGAACTGAGGTTTATTGAGGACATTTGGTTCTGGGACACCTGCAGTTAGAATCCCATGGAAAATTACAATTGAACCAGGGTGTAAATCTCCCTAAATATGTAATCTAATTAAAGCCATCAACACCAGCCAATGAAAGACAGGAGGACTGCTTGGCATTCTACATCAGACTCTGCCTCCCATGGACCTGTAGGTAAATTGAGAAGTGCAGGGAAGGCAGTTTCTCGTCTACATTATCTTCTTCTCTTGAGGGACTGAATACATCCCTCCTGATCCTAGGTCATCTTTTAAAAATGATAGGACTCATTAGCAGTCTTACCTTGAGGTGGCTGTGATATTGTGATTTATAATAATAAATATATATTCAGCCTTCATCCCCTTTCCTGGCAGAGTTCCTAAAACCCTTGGAATTCCCCAAGTGATAAGAGTCATAAAGATGAGAAGAAAGTGTTTTGTTATTCACAACGAGGTTCTTTCCACCACACCTGAATTTGTTAATGAGAGGAGTTTGGGTAAAGCTCCTAGATAACCACTCAACAGGTGCTGGTTGTCAGGAGAACTAACCACCTGATTAGAAGTTTGGAACTTTTAGCCCCTTCTCCACCTCTGTAGAGAGGAGGGTCTGGACTTTGGATCAATCACCAGTGGCCAATAATTTAATCAATTATATCTATGTAATGAAGCATCCATAAAAATCCCTAAGCATGAGATTCAGAGAGCTTGGTGAACAAGAATGCATCCACAGGCAGGGAGAGTGGCATAGCCCAAACTCCCAGAGGACAGAAGCTCCTGTGCTAGGAATTTTTCTGGACCTCACCCTATATCTCTCTTCATATCTAAGTAAGTCAGTAATAATAAACCGTCTCCCTGAATTCTGTCAGCTAGTCTAGTAAATTATCCAACCCAGGGTTGGGGGGTGGGTAGGTCAGTCAGAGCCCAGGTGAAAACCTGGGCTTGTGACTGGCATCTGAAGTGGGGGCAGTCCTGTGGGATTGAGCCCTTAATCAGTGAGATTTGATGCTGTCTCTGGGTTGATAGTCTCAGAATTGAGTTAAATTGTAGGACACCCAGATAGTGTTGGAGAACCACTTAGTGTGGGGAAGAACCCCTATATATTTGGAGTACAGAAGTCATCTGTGAGTAGAGAAGGAAACAGCAGCATATGACCTACATTTGCTAGAGGTTACAATCTGTCACCTACTAAACCACGAACAGCTCTAAAATGAGTAGTTTCTTTAGGCTGTAAGGATGTATTTCTGCCCTAGGAACTGGACTCCTGAATTCAACATGATGCCCAACCTGCATGCTGTACATTTCTCTTCATTCCTGGTATATTTCATACCTCATTCTGCTGGAAGAAACCAATTAACCCCCTACCCCTACCTCATCACACACACCCCCCCAAAAGTAACTTATCTATATACCTATGTTTCTAGAGTCTTCTGATTAGAAGAATATGTTCCTCAGCCTCCTGGAAGGACCTGAGATGGACAAATAGGAAGGAGATTCAGAAAGCAAGTGACAAATTTCTCTTGAAGCATCTATTCTTCCCTCCCTCCCTCTATCCCTCCCTCCCTCTCTTCCTTCCTTCCTTCCTTCCTTTGTCCTTCCTTCCTCTCTCTCTCTCTCCCTCTCTCTCCCTCTTTCTTTCTTTCTTTCTTTCTGTTTAGTGAG
This sequence comes from Balaenoptera acutorostrata, assembly GCF_949987535.1. Classification (NCBI taxonomy): domain Eukaryota; kingdom Metazoa; phylum Chordata; class Mammalia; order Artiodactyla; family Balaenopteridae; genus Balaenoptera; species Balaenoptera acutorostrata. The sequence continues at coordinate 129,905,778 of NC_080064.1, read as the reverse complement.
GCCCTACTTGGTGTGAAGCTCTGGGTCAGGCAATAGAGACACAGAGAGGAATAAGATTAACACGGTCTGTGCTCTCAGGGGTTTTCAGTCCACTGAAGGCAAAAAAATATTCAATTATAAATTAAAATAAGTGCTGCAAAGGATAAAATATAGATAATATGACAGAGACAATGAATGGGGAGCAAACCAACTATACTTTTGTGGTCAAGGAAGCAGGTTACATTTAAAGCAAGACCTGAGACTTTACTAATCCGTTTTGGAGAATCTTTCCAGGCAGGGGAAACACTTTCCTTTGAGACACTGTGGTAAAGAGAAACTTGAGTGTTCAAGAAATTAATTAAGATGGGTCTTGTGGCTCGGACCCTGAGGGGAAGGGGAGAATGAGGAAGTGAGACTGAAGAAGCGGGCAGGAGCCATGGGAAGGATTTTGCATTTTATTCCAAGTGCAGTGAACAGTCACAAAGAGGCAATGTGTAATGACAATTCCTCCTTCTCAGAAACTACATAACATCACTTCTAGAGCAAAGGGGAGAATGCTTGAGGGGAGAGTGATGATGGAGGAATGTCTGGTTTCCTCTGAAAACTCTGGGATTTTGGAAGAACTCTGTCTGGCTATAAATGATGTTGTCACGTGTGGGGTTTACAATTCCAGTATTAGCACTATTAACGTAATGAGATGGTCTTCAAAGAAGAACTTGAAGAATGGATGTTTTAAAAGGAAGTTCTGAGTGGAGTAATTGTGACATCTTCAGGTATGACTCATTTCCCACTGAGCTTCCTCTAGTGGACAGCCAGGGTGAGACAGGGTCAAAATAAATACATATTTATTGAGCAATGACTCCATGCTTAGCACTGTGGTAGATGCGGTGGTAGCTCCAAAAAATGGTCCCCGTCTTCAAGGACTTTAAAAGATATTATAGGAAGGATGGTCGAAAGAGTCCATCAGAACAATCCCATAACAATCAGCCAAAATATGTGTAACCTCCACTTTGGGTTTCTATTTGACATCTCACAATACAGAATTCAAAGTGGTCAAAGGATAAGTATCTGGAGGAGTAGTTTGCAAATCATTAGGGAGGCTTAGCCAAGCAAACAGGTGAGCAAGAATGCTAAGGTTCTCCTCACAGGCTGTTATTCTTTCTCACAGGATTATTCCAGACATCTGGAAGAGAGCAGCTAACTGGGGTGTCCTTTCCTTGCCCACCCTATGCTTTCATCATTAGTGGTAAACTTGTGCAAACATTGGGAATCCTGGCTGTCATGGTTCTTTCCCAAACTCTGAAAGGCCAAAGGGAACAATCACTTTAGATTTCTCATAGGGATGGGGACCTGTTTCCAGGGTCATACTGCCCCGTTTTTGATACCAACTCGGGATTAGGAAGAAGAAGAGGGTTGCACAGAACTTGTGTAGAGAAACTTGGGTGCTCAGGACTTAAATGTCACAGAGGTTGTAGGCTGGCATGGTAGAAGTCAGAGTCTGGGCCTGTCATCTTAAGAAAGACATTTGATCTTATTCTTATTCAAATGAACCATCTGCACCTGATAAACTCAAGCCAATGATGTCTCACTCCAACTAGTTCCAGATTCCAGGAGAAGTGGGGTCAACTGCTTTTCCCCTCTCCTGGTCGTGAAGTAGAAAACTCAGGAGATGGCTGTTAACAGGGAGTTGAAGCTGTGACCCAAAGCACACAGTTGAGTGTTAAGACCTCTCTTGGAATCTGGGTTCCTTCACATACTAGTTGTGTGATGCTGAACAAGTTAACCCCTTTGAACCAAAGTTTCCTGATCAATAGAATTAATTCATTGTCTACCTACTAGGCTGTTGAAGAGGAGAAAATGAAATAAAATACATGAAAGATCTGAGTAAGGCACAGAGTACTACACAGATGTGAAGTAGTCCTATCACACATAGCGCTAAGGTAGGTGACAACTGTAACGGCTACCTTCCCCAACTCAACTACCACCAGCTCTCTATGTGGAGGTCCAGGGTCTAAAGATCCACGGTTTCTCATTTTACCCATCTGATGCTGTAGGCATAGGGCCTAGTGCTTAGAATTTTTCACAGGAGTATTAAAGTATTTGAGACAAGACATGGAAAAAATACACCTTCGAGACATGCAAAGTGCAATATGGAAAAAAGGAAGTGAATGTTTCAGTAAATGTCCACAGAAATGATTCTTTCAATTAGTCAAATGCAACACAACCTACCTCAAACAGAGTTGTATATCAATTGTTTAACACGTGATAAGGGTGCATCTTAATATGCTTAATATGATGTAAGGTAGGATCTCTAAAAGGAAGTTCTTAGAGCCTGTGTGATATCCAGGCAGCCCTGTCTATGTCAGTGGAGAATGTGAACCAGGAACAAAGGCCTTTTTTCTTTCTCTAGCTAAAACCCACATTCATCTGTTAAAATCTGGCATCACATCTATTTTTAACTGCATCATAAATGCTCTTTTCATTTCTTTTCTTCCTCTAGTGCCCTGCAACTTATCCCTAGAGGTTACAGAAGATGAACCGACTCCAGTTTTATTCAATCCAAGATTAGGCACTCCCACTTTCTGTGTGTTTCCAGGAAGGTTTATGCTTCAGGAAGGTCACCTCCAATTTCCTTCTCCCCATCACCCCCTCTTGTCCTCCTATTCTTATGGTGTGTGGTATCCATGGGACTCTGGTTATTTGCAGGTATTTATTGAATTGTGAAAAGGCTCATTGGTTAGGTGGGCTTGAGTGGGAGCTAAAAAGCTTTGTGAAAACAGGTGGACAACATACCAGGCTCCCTTCTTACCTCTGACACTTCACTGTCTGACCTTGGGCAAGGCCTTTCCCTGTCTGCTCTTCCACTGGCTTATCTGTGTAATGAGATGTGTAACATCTAGGAGAGCGGATGACCAACAAATCTAGCTTTCATGTACTGTGCTTCTGATTGCAGTTCCGAATGACTCTGTCATCCAAGCGTGTGTCACAGACCCTGAGTAGGTAGACACTTCCATAACCTGCTCCATGGAAGACGTCAGGCTTCAGCTGACCTCGGCTTGGTTCTTTCTTCCAAGTTGACAAAAGTTTTCAAG